>NW_027333719.1:0-285 GCF_000331145.2 Cicer arietinum
TCTTGTGCATCCAATAGGTATGTTTGTGTCATTGGATGATCATTTAGGTCATTTTCGTCCTCCTTTGGTTTATTCTTGTCCAACTATGGTTTTTAACCAATCTTGTGCATCCAATAAGTTTATTTGTGTCATTGGATGAACATTTAGGCCATTTTCGTTCTTCCTTTGCTTATTCTTGTCCAATTAGGGGTTTTAACCAATCTTCTGCATCTAATAAGTTCATTTGTGTTATAGGATGAACATTTAGGTCATTTTCGTCCTCCCTAAGTTTATCCTAGTCAAATT
>NW_027333720.1:0-4845 GCF_000331145.2 Cicer arietinum
ATCGATTGTCTGACTCAGAACAAACGTTTTTACTAAGTAAATCGATTACTTAAAGTCTTTTAGGACAATCAATTGGGACAATCAATTGGACAATCAATTGGACTTAATCCAATCAATTGGACAATCAATTGGGACATCAATTGGACAATCAATTGGGACATCAATTGAGTAATCAATCTGGGCTTAATCCAATCAATTGGACAATCAATTGGGACATCAATTGAGTAATCGATTTTGTGATTTACAGAACCAACCACTTATTGAATCAATCGATTGGCAAATCGATTGTGAAAACGTTTTTCATCAAGAATAAGTTCTGTGATCAATCAAATCGATTGGGACATCAATTGAATTAGATTTCTTAAACAACAAGTTTTGTGACAATCGATTGAAGTTAATCATTTATCAGAAAAACATTGAATAATCGATTGGCACATTGATTTTGACCAAATAGCTGAGGTTCGGTAACAAGCACAATCGATTGGCAAATTGATTGAAGTAAATGTCTGAGTCATTGTGACCAGCACAATCGATTGGCAAATCGATTGAAATAAATGTCTGAGTCACTGTGACCAGCACAATCGGTTGACGAATCGATTGAAGCTAAATGTTTGAGTTACAGGAAGAATTCAGCTCATTGCCAAATCGATTAGGACTATGAATATACGTCGACTGAGCAATCGATTGTTTCGATCTCTTTGTTTGAACAAAACACCTTTAATCGATTACTCAATTGATCCTGATATACTCCTAGTATCAGTTTCTGAGTTATGCATTAAAAGAATCGATTGGCAAATCTATTCATTCTTATATTTTCAAGATTCAAGAAAAACAAGAAGAACGATAATCGATTGGGCACTCGATTAAGCTGATTTTAAACTTCTATAAAATCGATTGAGCAATCGATTGACCTGATGTTTTTCTGAATATATATAAGCTGATTCAATCACATTTTCTAATAACTGTTACACATTTTCTAACAACCAATACACTACATTTGAAACAATTATGTTCATCGCACAAAATAATCATTTGGCAAATCCTCTTTGTGTGAAATTCATATTGTGATTAAGTCATCATCATTTGTCCGCTTTTATTCTTTTCTGTAAAAACAATCTGTAAAGAAAGTTCTGGAAATCCAGTGGTGTAAACTAGTGACTATCTTTGTTGGTGCGTGTGTTCATCAAGAAGAAGTCTCATCTTGATCTCGTGAGAGTTTGGCGAGTAACTCCAGGGATAAGGTGGCATAGTAATAGAAGCGAGTGAGTTGGATAGATAGGCCATGTCTGAGGTGGACAATCTGTAAAACGTACTCAAGTCAATTCTATTGGAAAGGCTGAAATCTGGTTTAGATTATAGGACTGGATGTAGGCTATCAAACTGATAGCCGAACCAGTATAAATCTTGGTGCACGTTTTTCTTATCCTTTCTCTTTATTTTGATATTGCTTGAATGCTTATTCTTGAATGTTTAAATTGGTGAATTTCTGTATTGATTAATATTCTGAATAAGCATTGTATCTGTACTCTTATATTGATAATTCATGCAACTGTGAATCTTTAATCCTGAATAAATTCCGCAACCGATTATTGTTAATCTGATTAGTAATCTTGTAAGATTAGTAAATACTTTTCCCATATATTTTTTAACCAATACAGGCCATAATTTCCTACAAAATGAACTAAATGTTAATCCAATGACACAAATACACATATTGGATGCATTAGATTGATTAAAAACCCTAAATGTATTAGAATAACCCAAGGGAAGTCGAAAATGACCTAAATATTTATCTAATGACACAAACACACTTATTGGATGCATAAAATTGTTTAAAAACCCTAAATGGATTTGAATAATCCCGTGGAAGACTAAAATGACCTAAATGTTAATCCAATGACACAAACGCACTTTTTGGATGCACAAGATTGGTTAAAAATCCTAAATGGACTGAAATAAGCCTAAGGAAGTCGAAAATGACCTAAATATTAATCTAATGACACTAACACACTTATTGTATGCACAAGATTGTTTAAAAACCCTAAATGGATTAGAATAAGCCTAAGGAGGATGAAAATGACCTAAATGTTTATCCAATGACATAAACAAACTTAATGGACGCACATGATTGTTTAAAAACTCTAAATAGAGTTTAATAAGCCTCGGGAGGACGAAAAGACCTAAATATTAATCCAATGACACAAAGACACTTATTGGATGCACAAGAATGGTTAAAAACCCGAAATGGACAAGTATAAGGCTAGGGAACACAAAAATGAACTAAATGTTAGTCCAACGACATAAACACACCTATTGGATGCATAAGATTGGTTGAAAACCCTAAATGGATTAAAATAAGCCAAGGGAGGAAGAAAATGACCTAAATGTTAATCCAATGACACAGACACTTATTGGATGCATCACACTAGTTAAAACCCTAAATGGATAGGAATAAGCCTAGGGAAGAGGAAAATGACTTAAATGTTAATACAATGACATAGAAAACTTATTGGATTCACAAGATTGGTTAAAAACCCTAAAAGGATTAGAATTAGTCGAAGGAGGATGAAAATGACCTAAATGTTTATCCAATGACACAAACACACTTATTGGATGCACAAAATTGTTTAAAAACCCTAAATGGACATGAATAGGCATAGGGAGGACAAAAATGAACTAAATGTTAATCTTATGACACAAACACAGTTATTGGATGCATCAGATTGATAAAAAAAAACCATAAATGTATTAGAATAAGCCAAGGGAAATCTAAAATGACTTAAATATTAATCTAATGACACAAACACACTTATTGGATTTGAATAAGCCTAAAGAGGACTAAAATGGCATATATGTTAATCCAATGACACAAACGCACTTTTTGGATGCACATGATAGGTTAAAAACCCTAAATGGACTGGAATAAGCCTAGGGAAGCCAAAATGAACTAAATGTTAATCAAATGACATAAACACACTTATTCGTTGCACAAGATTGGTTAAAATCCCAATATGGACTAGAATAAATCGAAGGATGACGAAACTGACCTAAAGGTTAATCCAATAACACAAACACACCTATTGGATGCACTACAATGGTTAAAAATCCTAAATGGACTAGAATAAGCCTTGGGAGAACAAAAAAATATCCTAAATATTAGTCCAATGACACAATACACTAATTGTATGCATAAGATTTGATAAATGTTAATCCAATGACACAAGCATTGTTATCGGATATAGAAGATTGGTTAAAAACCCTAAATGAAATTGAATAAGCATAGGGATGACGAAATTGGCCTAAATGTGAATCCAATGACACAAACACACATATTGGATGCACAAGATTGGCTAAAAACCCAAAATGGACTAGAATAAGTCAAAGAATGACGAAAATGACCTAAATATTATTCCAATGACACAAACACCTTTATTGGATCCACACGATTTTTTAAAACCCCTGAATGGACTAGAACAAACCAAGGGAGGACAAAAATTAGGCATAAGAATGGTTAAAAACCCTAAATGGATGCACAAGATTGTTTAAAAACCCGAAATGGACGCATAAGAATGGTTAATTACCCTAAGTGACCTAAATATTAATCCAATGAAACAAACACACTTAATGGACGCACATGATTGTTTAAAAACCCGAAATGGACATGAATAATCCTAGGGAGGAGAAAAATGACCTAAATGTTAATCCAATGAGACAGACATACTTATTGGATGCACAAGATTGGTTAAAAATCCTAAATGGACTAGAATAAGTCAAAGGATGACGAAAATGACCAAAATCTTAATCCAATGGCACATACGAACTTATTGGATTCAAAAGATTGGTTAAAAACCCTAAATGGATTAGAATTTATCGAAGGAAGACGAAAAAGACCAAAATGTTAATCCAATGACACAAGCACACTTAATTGATGTACAAGGTTGTTTAAAAACCGAAAATGGATTAGAATAAGCCTATGGAGGACGAACATGACCTAAATGTTTATCCAATGACACAAACGCAGTTAATGGACGCACATGATTTTTAAAAACCCTAAATGGACTTGAATAAGCCTAGGGAGGACGAAAAAGACATAAATATTTATCCAATGACACAAACACACTTATTGGATGCATAAGATTGTTTAAAATCCCTAAATGGACTTGATTAAGCCTAAAGAGGACAAAAATGACCTATATATTAATCCAATGACACAAACACACTTATTGGATGTACAAGATTGTTTAAAAACCCTAAATGGATTTGAATAACCCTAAGAAGGAAGAAAATGACCTAAATTTTAACTCAGTGACACAAACGCACTTTTGTGATGCACAAGATTGGTTAAAAACCCTAAACGGACTAGAATAAGCCTAGGGAAGACAAAAATGAACTAAATGTTAATCCAATGACACAAACACACCTATTGGATGCATAAGATTGGTTAAAACCCCTAAATGGATTAAAATAAGCCAAGAGACAAAGAAAATGACCCAAATGTTAACCCAATGACACAAAGACACTTATTGGATGCACAACATTGGTTAAAACCCTAGATGGATTAGAGTAAGCCATGCGATGACAAAAATGACCTAAATGTTAATACAATGACATAGATGAACTTTTTGGATTCAAAGAATTGGTTAAAAACCCTAAAAAGATTAGATTAGTCGAAGGAAGATGAAAATGACCTAAATGTTTATCCAACGACACAAACGCACCTATTCGATGCACACGTGTGTTTAAAATCCCTAAATGGACAAGAATAAGAATAGGGAGGACAAAAATGAACTAAATGTTAATCCAATGACACAAACACAATTATTGGATGTATTAGATTGATTAAAA
>NW_027333720.1:7125-8082 GCF_000331145.2 Cicer arietinum
GAGGCGACGTTGCGAGCGGAGATTTTACCGAATTTACTCGCGGTACCGGAAACGCACGTTAAAGCTAACGTTAAGGTAAGGGCTCCTTCCAAACTTTTAGTTTGCATTTAGGGACTTATCTGTAGTTGTGTGGAAAGGAATTTGTTAGGGTTGAATGTATTGATTTAGGGAAAATGAATCTAAGGTTCTGTGGGTAAAATCTTAGAGTTAGGTTTTGACGATATTGATGGATATTTCGTGGAAAATGAATTTAACTCATTTGTGTATGATTATGAGTAAATGAAATTTGATGTGTTTGAGTGTTATGTTATGTTGATTTGTGTTCGTCGTATTTGACGTGTTCTAAGTTAATACCGATGAAATTTGATGTGTTTTGGTGTGGATTGTGAATTGAATTTGATAATATGTTTGAGTTGGCTTTGTTGTGGAATTTGAAAACCATTAGAGTTAAACGAGTATTAAAAATGGGGAATCTTTTAATATCTCAGTTTACTTAATGTGTGTTTGAGAAAATCGTTTAAGTTAAACGAGTATTAAGAATGGGGAATCTCTTAATGTCTACGTTTACTTAATGTTGGCGTGAAAACCATTAGAGTTAAACGAGTATTAAAAATGGGGAATCTTTTAATATCTCGGTTTACTTAATGCGTGTTTGAGAAAATCGTTTAAGTTAAACGAGTATTAAGAATGGGGAATCTCTTAATATTTCTGTTTGCTTAATGTTTGAAATCGTTTGAGTCAAATGAGTATTAAAAATGGGGAATCTTTTAATATATGCATTTGCTTAACGATTGTTGTGGATGGAGTCAGTATAGGCTCATGCTTTTTGTAAATCGTGCAGACCCGGGATAGGTGGCACCTTGATAAATAGTATTTTGGCCTGTGATAGGCCAAACATTTATGATTTACGTTTTTGAAAATCGTGCAGACCCGTGATAGGTGGCACCTCGATAAACG
>NW_027333721.1:0-406 GCF_000331145.2 Cicer arietinum
CCTCCCTAGACTTATTCTTGTCCAATTAGGGTTTTAAAGCAATCTTGGGCATATAATAGGTGTCTTTGGGTCATTGGATGAACTTCTAGGTCATTTACATCCTCCCTAGAATTATTCTTGTCCAACTATGGTTTTGAAGCAATCTTGGGCATATAATAGGTCTGTTTGTGTCATTGGATGAACATTTAGGTCATTTTCGTCCTCCCTAGGTTTATTCTAGTCCAATTAGGGTTTTTAACCAATCTTGTGCATCCAATAGGTGTATTTGTGTCATTGGATGAACATTTACGTCATTTTCGTCTTCCCTTAGCTTATTCTTGTCCAATTAGGGTTTTTAACCAATCTTGTGCATCCAATAGGTGTGTTTGTGTCATTGGATGAACATTTAGGTAGTTTTCGTCCTCCC
>NW_027333721.1:661-1100 GCF_000331145.2 Cicer arietinum
TGTCATTGGATGAACATTTAGGTCATTTTCGTCTTCCCTTGGCTTATTCTTGTCCAATTAGGGTTTTTAACCAATCTTGTGCATCCAATAGGTGTGTTTGTGTCATTGGATGAACATTTAGGTAATTTTCGTCCTCCCTTGGCTTATTCTTGTCAAATTATGATTTTTAACAAATCTTGTGCATCCAATAGGTGTGTTTGAGTCATTGAATGTACATCTAGGTCATTTACATCCTCCCTAAACTTATTCCAGTCCAACTATGATTTTAAAGCAATCTTGTGCATCTAATAGGTGTGTTTGTGTCATTGGCTGAACATTTAGGTCATTTTCGTCCTCCCTTGGCTTATTCTTGTCAAATTATGATTTTTAACCAATCTTGTGCATCCAATAGGTGTGTTTGTGTCATTGAATGTACATCTAGGTCATTTACATCCTCCCT
>NW_027333721.1:1509-1838 GCF_000331145.2 Cicer arietinum
TTTGTGTCATTGGATGAATATTTAGGGCATTTTCGTCTTCCCTAGGCTTATTCTTGTCCAATTAGGGTTTTTAACAAATCTTGTGCATCCAATAGGTTTGTTTGTGTCATTGGATGAACATCTTAGTCATTTTCGTCCTTCCTCAGCTCATTCTTGTCCAATTAGGGTTTTTAACCAATCTTGTGCATCCAATAAGTTCATATGTGTCATCGGATGAACATTTAGGTCATTTTCATCCTCCCTAGGTTTATTCTACTCCAATTAGAGATTTTAACCAATCTTCTGCATCCAATAGGTGTGTTTGTGTCATTGGATGAACATTTAGGGCA
>NW_027333722.1:0-264 GCF_000331145.2 Cicer arietinum
GGTTTTTAACCAATCTTGTGCATCCAATAAGTTCATTTGTGTAATTGGATGAACATTTTGGTCATTTTCGTTCTCCCTAGGCTTATTCTTTTCCAGTAAGGGTTGTTAACCAATCTTGTGCATCCAATAGGTGTGTTTGTGTCATTGGATGATTATTTAGGTCATTTTCATCCTCCCTAGGCTTATTCTTCTCCAATTAGGGTTTTTAACCAATCTTGTGCATCCAATAAGTTCATTTGTGTAAATGGATGAACATTTAGGTCA
>NW_027333723.1:0-496 GCF_000331145.2 Cicer arietinum
AATGAACTTATTGGATGCAAAAGATTGGTTAAAAACCCTAATTGGACAAGAATAAGGCTAGGGTTGTCGAAAATGACCTAAATGTTCATCCAATGACACAAATGAACTTATTGTATGCACAAGATTTGTTAAAAACCCTAATTAGACAAGTATAAGTCTAGGGAGGACGAAAATGACCTAAATGTTCATCCTATGACACAAACAAATATATTGGATGCACAAGATTGGTTAAAAACCCTAATTGGACTAGAATAATCCTAGGGAGGACGAAAATTACTTAAATGTTCATCCAATGAAACTAATGAACTTATTAGATGCACAAGATTCGGGAAAAACCATAATTGAACAAGAATAAACCTAGGGAGGACGAAAATGACCTAAATGTTAATCCAATGACACAAATGAACTTATTAGATGCACAAGATTGGTTAAAAACCCTAATTTGACAAGAATAAGCCTAGGGAGGGCGAAAGTGACCTAAATGTTCATCCTATGA
>NW_027333724.1:0-9089 GCF_000331145.2 Cicer arietinum
TTTGGCGCTTCTCTTGAGGAAAAAAGCTTTTGGGAGTTACGCCAAATTCTTTCCCCCTAACTCAACCGGAATACTCAGGGACATTAAACACTTTACCAAGAATGTCCCTACAAGTATCCTTGTTGCCCTTCGGATTTTCAGAACTTTGTTCAATAATTTCCTAAAATACATGTAACATTAAAAAGATAAGTTCAATAGCATTTTTAAAATACAATATTAAAAAATATTAAAGTGATAATATACTTACACAAAGTTCTACAACTTTTTTGACATTTTCATTATCAACCACTCCGTCTTTGTTAACACGCGCTTCCTTCCATAAGATATGACGACCCAAGGGTTGATCGGCTTGGGTGTCTTTTCTCTATTCGTTAAAATCATAAACAAAATAATACAAATTAGTTACACACTATAGTTTATAATACAAATTACAAGTGATGTTTAATTACTTACAATTTTTTGTTCAAGGCGTGCATATCCCATACGTGATTTCTTGTATGGGTGTTTTGGGTTGCTTGCCCGTTCGCGATTTGCCGTACTAATATTCTATATAAAAAAAAATTGCAATTGTGTAAAAATTTAAAATACGCTACGAATATGAATAATAAAACACAAATGCTAATAAATTAATAACTTACGACAAACGCCGGGTCAGAACGTTTGGAAACAAATGCACTCCATTCATCCTTTGATATATAATGTTGATATATCTTTGGAGGTTCAGCATTTGTGTTTCCTTCTCTATCTTTTAGATAGAAATTTGAGAGATGGGATCTAAATCCACGATGGATTTTCCCAGCAACTCTCAAAACATATGACTTTCGTTCCTCATCAAGAACAAAAGTGGTCTGCAATGAAAACAATTATAAGTAATGTATTTTACAGAAAAAAAAATTATAAATGACAAAAGAGTAGATCAAAATATTTACTTGAATGTCATTCCAGATGATATCTTTGGCATCCTTCAACGCCTTATCTCTCCAGTTGTCTATTGTTATTGGGACATTTTGACGAACAACAGCCCCAATGTAGCTTACAAACATGGAGCTGTTGGGGTCAACTGGCTGACCACTCTCGTTCCAGCCAACCTAATAAACTCGTGGTTTTAACCAATGTGTTTCATGAAATAATTAAAAGCACAATTCTCAATGGATATAGATTTTAGTTCATTTTGTTTTTTACTAGGTGGAATCTAATCCATTTTGTTTCTAAAACATTGTAGTTTAGGGTTTAGGGTTTAAGGTTTAGGGTTTAGGGTTTAGGGCTTGTGTTTAGGGTTTAGGTTATAGTGTTTTGCGTTTTGGGTTTATGGTTAAGGGTTAAGGGTCTAGGTCATATCTAGTCCATTTTGGTTCTTAATTAATGTAGTTCATGTAATAAAATCAAAATTCTTAATGGATATAGATTTTGGGGCATTTTGTTATTTACTAGGTGTATTCTAGGTCTATTCATTGTAGTTCGTCCAATAAGAACAAAAGTCAAAATGCATGAATATTTTAGGTCATTTTGGTCATTACTAGGTTTTAGAATTAGGGTTTAGGTTTTAGGTTTTATGTTTTAAGGTTTAGGGTTTAGGGTTTAGTGTTTAGGGTTTTGGTTTTAGGTTTTTGCGGTTCAGAATTATGGTTAAGGGTTAAGGGTCTAGGTCATATCTTGTCCGTTTTGTTTCTGAATCAATGTAGTTTTTCGAATAAGTGCATAAGTGTTACTAGATTTTGATTTTAGGTCTTTTTTTGTTGTTGTTATGTTTCTTTTTATCAATTTTTTTTGTTGTTGTCCATTTTTGTTGTTAATCAATGTAGTTCAACCTATTAGTGCAAAAGTGTCACTTGATTTACATTTTAGGACGTTTTGGTTTTTGATATATTTCTTTTTTTCCATTTCAGTTCTTATCATTTTAGGGTTTAGGGTTTATAGTTTAGGGTTCAGGGTTTACAGTTTATGATTTATGGTTTAGGGTTTATGGTTTATGGTTTAGGGCTTAGGGTTTAGGGTTTAGGGTTTAAGTTTAGGGTTTAGGGTTTACGGTTTAGGGTTTATGTAGTTCGTCGAATAAGTGCATAATTTAAGGTCATTATTGTTTTTATTATGTTTCTTTCTATCAATTTTAGTTCTTATATATCTAGTTTGTCCAATAAGTACAAAAGTCTCAATAAATTAATATTTTAGGTTAATTTGGTCTTTAATAGGTTAAGGGATTAGGGTTTAGGTTTTATGGTTTAAGGGCCTAGGTCTATTCTAGTCCATTTCGATTTTAACCAATGTATTTCATGATATAATTAAAAGCATAATTCTCAATGGATATAGATTTTAGGTTATTTTGTTGTTTACTAGGTGGAATCTAGTCCATTTTGTTTCTAAAACACTGTAGTTCGTCTAATAAGTGCAAAAGATTCAATATATTAAAATTTTAGGTCATTGTGGAATTTGTTATGTTTTTTGTTGTTGTCCATTTTGGTTGTTATTCAATGTTGTTCAACCTATTAGTGCAAAAGTGTCACTTGATTTAGATTTTAGGTTTTAGGATTTAGGTCTTCGGTGTTTGGTTTTAGGATTTCGGTTTTTGGTTTTACGTTTTAGGTTTTAGGTTTTAGGTTTTAGGTTTTAGGTTTTAGGATTTAGGATTTAGGGTTTAGGGTTTAAGGTTTTGGGTTTAGGGTTTAAGGTTTAGGGTTTAAGGTTTAGGGTTTAGGGTTTATGTTTTAGGGTTTAGGGGTTGGATTTAGGGTTTGCGGTTTAGTGTTTTGCGTTTCGGATTTATGGTTTGGGGTTTAGGTGTTTGGTTAAGATTAATAGGGTTTAGGGTTTAGGGTTTAGGGTTTAGGGTTTAGGGTTTAGGGTTTAGGGTTTA
Organism: Cicer arietinum; assembly: GCF_000331145.2. Taxonomy (NCBI): domain Eukaryota; kingdom Viridiplantae; phylum Streptophyta; class Magnoliopsida; order Fabales; family Fabaceae; genus Cicer; species Cicer arietinum. The sequence continues at coordinate 2,852 of NW_027333724.1, forward strand.
GGGTTTAGGGTTTAGGGTTTAGGGTTTAGGGTTTAGGGTTTAGGGTTTAGGGTTTAGGGTTTAGGGTTTAGGGTTTAGGGTTTAGGGTTTAGGGTTTAGGGTTTAGGGTTTAGGGTTTAGGGTTTAGGGTTTAGGGTTTAGGGTTTAGGGTTTAGGGTTTAGGGTTTAGGGTTTAGGGTTTAGGGTTTAGGGTTTAGGGTTTAGGGTTTAGGGTTTAGGGTTTAGGGTTTAGGGTTTAGGGTTTAGGGTTTAGGGTTTAGGGTTTAGGGTTTAGGGTTTAGGGTTTAGGGTTTAGGGTTTAGGGTTTAGGGTTTAGGGTTTAGGGTTTAGGGTTTAGGGTTTAGGGTTTAGGGTTTAGGGTTTAGGGTTTAGGGTTTAGGGTTTAGGGTTTAGGGTTTAGGGTTTAGGGTTTAGGGTTTAGGGTTTAGGGTTTAGGGTTTAGGGTTTAGGGTTTAGGGTTTAGGGTTTAGGGTTTAGGGTTTAGGGTTTAGGGTTTAGGGTTTAGGGTTTAGGGTTTAGGGTTTAGGGTTTAGGGTTTAGGGTTTAGGGTTTAGGGTTTAGGGTTTAGGGTTTAGGGTTTAGGGTTTAGGGTTTAGGGTTTAGGGTTTAGGGTTTAGGGTTTAGGGTTTAGGGTTTAGGGTTTAGGGTTTAGGGTTTAGGGTTTAGGGTTTAGGGTTTAGGGTTTAGGGTTTAGGGTTTAGGGTTTAGGGTTTAGGGTTTAGGGTTTAGGGTTTAGGGTTTAGGGTTTAGGGTTTAGGGTTTAGGGTTTAGGGTTTAGGGTTTAGGGTTTAGGGTTTAGGGTTTAGGGTTTAGGGTTTAGGGTTTAGGGTTTAGGGTTTAGGGTTTAGGGTTTAGGGTTTAGGGTTTAGGGTTTAGGGTTTAGGGTTTAGGGTTTAGGGTTTAGGGTTTAGGGTTTAGGGTTTAGGGTTTAGGGTTTAGGGTTTAGGGTTTAGGGTTTAGGGTTTAGGGTTTAGGGTTTAGGGTTTAGGGTTTAGGGTTTAGGGTTTAGGGTTTAGGGTTTAGGGTTTAGGGTTTAGGGTTTAGGGTTTAGGGTTTAGGGTTTAGGGTTTAGGGTTTAGGGTTTAGGGTTTAGGGTTTAGGGTTTAGGGTTTAGGGTTTAGGGTTTAGGGTTTAGGGTTTAGGGTTTAGGGTTTAGGGTTTAGGGTTTAGGGTTTAGGGTTTAGGGTTTAGGGTTTAGGGTTTAGGGTTTAGGGTTTAGGGTTTAGGGTTTAGGGTTTAGGGTTTAGGGTTTAGGGTTTAGGGTTTAGGGTTTAGGGTTTAGGGTTTAGGGTTTAGGGTTTAGGGTTTAGGGTTTAGGGTTTAGGGTTTAGGGTTTAGGGTTTAGGGTTTAGGGTTTAGGGTTTAGGGTTTAGGGTTTAGGGTTTAGGGTTTAGGGTTTAGGGTTTAGGGTTTAGGGTTTAGGGTTTAGGGTTTAGGGTTTAGGGTTTAGGGTTTAGGGTTTAGGGTTTAGGGTTTAGGGTTTAGGGTTTAGGGTTTAGGGTTTAGGGTTTAGGGTTTAGGGTTTAGGGTTTAGGGTTTAGGGTTTAGGGTTTAGGGTTTAGGGTTTAGGGTTTAGGGTTTAGGGTTTAGGGTTTAGGGTTTAGGGTTTAGGGTTTAGGGTTTAGGGTTTAGGGTTTAGGGTTTAGGGTTTAGGGTTTAGGGTTTAGGGTTTAGGGTTTAGGGTTTAGGGTTTAGGGTTTAGGGTTTAGGGTTTAGGGTTTAGGGTTTAGGGTTTAGGGTTTAGGGTTTAGGGTTTAGGGTTTAGGGTTTAGGGTTTAGGGTTTAGGGTTTAGGGTTTAGGGTTTAGGGTTTAGGGTTTAGGGTTTAGGGTTTAGGGTTTAGGGTTTAGGGTTTAGGGTTTAGGGTTTAGGGTTTAGGGTTTAGGGTTTAGGGTTTAGGGTTTAGGGTTTAGGGTTTAGGGTTTAGGGTTTAGGGTTTAGGGTTTAGGGTTTAGGGTTTAGGGTTTAGGGTTTAGGGTTTAGGGTTTAGGGTTTAGGGTTTAGGGTTTAGGGTTTAGGGTTTAGGGTTTAGGGTTTAGGGTTTAGGGTTTAGGGTTTAGGGTTTAGGGTTTATGGTTTTGGGTTTAGGTTTAGGGTTTAGGGTTTAGGGTATAGGGTTTAGGCTTTAGTGTTTTGCGGTTGGGGTTTATGTTTTAGGGTTAAGGGTCTAGGTCATATCTAGTCCATTTTGTTTCTTAATCAATGTAGTTCGTCGCATACGTGCATAAGTGTTACTAGATTTTGATTTTACGTCCTTTTCGTTTTTGTTATGTTTCTTTCTGTCAATTTTATTTCTTATATATGTAGTTTGTCCAATTAGTACAAAAGTCTCAATAAATTAATATTTTAGGTTATTTTGGTCTTTACTAGGTTCAGGGATTAGGGTTTAGGGTTTAGGTTTTATGGTTTAAGGGCCTAAGTCTATTCTAGTCCGTTTTGGTTTTAACCAATGTATTTCATGAAATAATTAAAAGCATAATTCTCAATGGATATAGATTTTAGTTCATTTTGTTTTTTACTAGGTGGAATCTAATCCATTTTGTTTCTAAAACATTGTAGTTTGTTTAGGGTTTAGAGTTTAGGGTTTGGGTTTAGGGCTTAGGGTTTAGGTTTTAATGTTTTGCGTTTCGGGTTTATGGTTAAGGGTTAAGGGTCTAGGTCATATCTAGTCCATTTTGGTTCTTAATTAATGTAGTTCATGTAATAAAATCAAAATTCTTAATGGATATAGATTTTAGGGCATTTTGTCATTTACTAGGTGTATTCTAGGTCTATTCATTGTAGTTCGTCCAATAAGAACAAAAGTTAAAATGCATGAATATTTTAGGTCATTTTGGTCATTACTAGGTTTTAGAATTAGGGTTTAGGTTTTAGGTTTTAAGTTTTAAGGTTTAGGGTTTAGGGTTTAGGGTTTTGGTTTTATGGTTTAAGGGCCTAGGTCTATTTTATGGTTTATGATTTATGGTTTAGGGTTTATGGTTTAGGGTTTAGGGTTTAGGGTTTAGGGCTTAGGGTTTAGGGTTTAGGGTTTAGGGTTTAGGGTTTAGGGTTTAGGGTATATGGTTTATGGTTTAATGTTTATGGTTTATGGTTTATGGTTTAGGGTTTAGGCTTTAGGAATTAGTGTTTTGTGTTTCGGGTTGATGGTTTAGGGTTGATGGTTTCGGGTTGATGGTTTATTGTCCATTTTGGTTGTTAATCAATGTTGTTCAACCTATTAGTGCAATAGTGTCACTTGATTTAGATTTTAGGTTTTAGGATTTAGGTCTTCGGTGTTTGGTTTTAGGATTTCGGTTTTTGGTTTTACGTTTTAGGTTTTAGGTTTTAGGTTTTAGGATTTAGGGTTTAGGGTTTAAGGTTTTGGGTTTAGGGTTTAAGGTTTAGGGTTTAGGTTTTAGAGTTTAGTTTTTAGGGTTTAGGGTTTGGATTTAGGGTTTGCGGTTTAGTGTTTTGCGTTTCGTGTTTACGGTTTAGGGATTAGGTGTTTGGTTAAGATTAAGGTCATTTTGGTCTTAGGTGTTTGGTTTTAGTGTTTAGGGTTTAGGGTTTAAGGTTTATAGTTTAGGGTTTAGGGTTTAGGGTTTAGGGTTTAGGGTTTATGGTTTAGGGTTTAGGGTCTTTCATGATATAATTAAAAGCATAATTCTCAATGGATATAGATTTTAGGTCGTTTTGTTGTTTACTAGGTGGAATCTAATCCATTTTGTTTCTAAAACACTGTAGTTCGTCTAATAAGTGCAAAAGATTCAATATATTAAAATTTCAGGTCATTGTGAAATTTGTTATGTTTTTTGTTGTTGTCCATTTTAGTTGTTAATCAATGTAGTTCAACCTATTAGTGCAAAAGGGTCACTTGATTTAGATTTTAGGTTTTAGGATTTAGGTCTTCGACGTTTGGTTTTAGGATTTTGGTTTTAGGTTTTAGGTTTTAGGTTTTACGGTTTAAGGTTTAATGTTAAGGGTTTACGGTTTAGGGTTTAAGGGGTTAAGCGCTTAGGATTTAGGGTTTGGGTTTAGGGTTTACATTTTAGGACGTTTTGGTTTTTGATATATTTCTTTTTTTCCATTTCAGTTCTTAACATTTTAGGGTTTAGGGTTTATAGTTAAGGGTTTAGGGTTTACAGTCTATGATTTATGGTTTAGGGTTTATGGTTTAGGGTTTAGGGTTTAGGGTTTAGGGTTTAGGGTTTGGGGTTTATGTAGTTCGTCGAATAAGTGCATAATTTAAGGTCATTATTGTTTTTGTTATGTTTCTTTCTATCAATTTTAGTTCTTATATATCTAGTTTGTCCAATAAGTACAAAAGTCTCAATAAATTAATATTTTAGGTTAATTTGGTCTTTATTAGGTTTTAGGTTTTAGGTTTTAGGTTTTAGGTTTTAGGTTTTAGGTTTTTGGTTTTTGGTTTTAGGTTTTAGGTTTTAGGTTTTTGGTTTTTGGTTTTAGGTTTTAGGTTTTAGGTTTTTGGTTTTAGGTTTTAGGTTTTAGGTTTTTGGTTTTAGGTTTTAGGTTTTAGGTTTTTGGTTTTAGGTTTTAGGTTTTAGGTTTTTGGTTTTAGGTTTTAGGTTTTAGGTTTTTGGTTTTAGGTTTTAGGTTTTAGGTTTTTGGTTTTAGGTTTTAGGTTTTAGGTTTTTGGTTTTAGGTTTTAGGTTTTAGGTTTTTGGTTTTAGGTTTTAGGTTTTAGGTTTTTGGTTTTAGGTTTTAGGTTTTAGGTTTTTGGTTTTAGGTTTTAGGTTTTAGGTTTTATGTTTTAGGTTTTAGGTTTTAGGTTTTATGTTTTAGGTTTTAGGTTTTAGGTTTTATGTTTTAGGTTTTAGGTTTTAGGTTTTATGTTTTAGGTTTTAGGTTTTAGGTTTTATGTTTTAGGTTTTAGGTTTTAGGTTTTATGTTTTAGGTTTTAGGTTTTAGGTTTTATGTTTTAGGTTTTAGGTTTTAGGTTTTAGGTTTTAGGTTTTAGGTTTTAGGTTTTAGGTTTTAGGTTTTAGGTTTTAGGTTTTAGGTTTTAGGTTTTAGGTTTTAGGTTTTAGGTTTTAGGTTTTAGGTTTTAGGTTTTAGGTTTTAGGTTTTAGGTTTTAGGTTTTAGGTTTTAGGTTTTAGGTTTTTGGTTTTAGGTTTTAGGATTTAGGGTTTAGGGTTTAAGGTTTTGGGTTTAGGGTTTACGGTTTAGGGTTTAGGGTTTAGGGTTTGGATTTAGGGTTTGCGGTTTAGTGTTTTGCGTTTCGGGTTTATGGTTTAGGGTTAAGGTGTTTGGTTAAGATTAAGGTAATTTTGGTCTTAGGTGTTTGGTTTTAGTATTTAGGGTTTAGGGTTTATAGTTTAGGGTTTAGGGTTTAGGGTTTATGGTTTAGGGTTTAGGGTCTTTCATGATATAATTAAAAGCATAATTCTCAATGGATATAGATTTTAGGTCGTTTTGTTGTTTACTAGGTGGAATCTAATCCATTTTGTTTCTAAAACAGTGAAGTTCGTCTAATAAGTGCAAAAGATACAATATATTAAAATTTCAGGTCATTGTGAAATTTGTTATGTTTTTTGTTGTTGTCCATTTTAGTTGTTAATCAATGTAGTTCAACCTATTAGTGCAAAAGGGTCACTTGATTTAGATTTTAGGTTTTAGGATTTAGGTCTTCGACGTTTGGTTTTAGGATTTTGGTTTTAGGTTTTAGGTTTTAGGTGTTACGGTTTAAGGTTTAATGTTAAGGGTTTACGGTTTAGGGTTTAAGGTTTTGGGTTTGGGGTTTAAGGTTTAGGGTTAGGGTTTAGGGTTAGGGTTTAGGGTTTAGGGTTTAGGTTTTAGGTTTTAGGGTTTGGGTTTAGGGTTTAGTGTTTTGCGTTTCGGAGTAATGGTTAAGGGTTAAGCGTCTAGGTCATATGTAGTCCATTTTGGTCCTTAATCAATGTAGTTCGTGTAATAAAAGCAAAATTCTCAATGGATATAGATTTTAGGTCATTTTGTTATTTACTAGGTGTATTCAAGGTCTATTCATCGTAGTTCGTCCAATAAGAACAAAAGTCAAAATGCATTAATATTTTAGGTCATTTTGGTCTTTACTAGCTTTAAGAATTAGGATTTAGGTTTTAGGTTTTAGGTTTTTAAGTTTTAGGGTTTAGTGTTAAGGGTTAAGGGTCTAGGTCATATCTAGTCCATTTTGGTTCTTAATCAATGTAGTTCACGTAATAAAACCAAAATTCTCAATGGATATAGATTTTAGGTCATTTTGTTATTTACTAGGTGTATT
>NW_027333724.1:9267-12769 GCF_000331145.2 Cicer arietinum
GTCATTTTGGTCTTAGGTGTTTGGTTTTAGTGTTTAGGGTTTAGGGTTTAGGGTTTAGGTTAAGGGTTTTGTGGTTCGGGTTTATGGTTTTGGTTAAGGGTCTAGGTCATATCTAGTCCATTTTGTTTCTTAATCAATGTAGCTCGTCGAATAAGTGCATAATTTTAGGTCATTAATGTTTTTGTTATGTTTCTTTCTGTCAATTTTAGTTCTTATATATGTAATTTGTCCAATAAGTACAAAAGTCTCAATAAATTAATATTTTAGGTTAATTTGGTCTTTACTAGGTTAAGGGATTAGGGTTTAGGGTTTAGGTTTTATGGTTTAAGGGCCTAGGTCTATTCTAGTCCATTTTTGTTTTAACCAATGTATTTCATGATATAATATAAAGCATAATTCTCAATGGATATAGATTTTAGGTTATTTTGTTGTTTACTAGGTTGAATCTAGTCCATTTTGTTGCTAAAACACTGTAGTTCGTCTAATAAGTGCAAAAGATTCAATATATTAAAATTTTAGGTCATTGTGGAATATGTTATGTTTTTTGTTGTTGTCCATTTTAGTTGTTAAACAATGTAGTTCAACCTATTAGTAAAAAAGTGTCACTATATTTAGATTTTAGGTTTTAGGATTTAGGGCTTCGGTGCTTGGTTTTAGGATTTTGGTTTATGGTTTTACGTTTTAGGTTTTCGGATTTAGGGTTTAGGGTTTAAGGTTTTGGGTTTAGGGTTTAAGGTTTAGGGTTTAGGGTTAAGCACTTAGGATTTAGGGTTTGGGTTTAGGGTTTGCGGTTTAGTGTTTTGCGTTTCGGGTTTATGGTTTAGGGTTTAGGTGTTTGGTTAAGATTAAGGTCTTTTTGGTCTTAGGTGCTTGGTTTTAGTGTTTAGGGTTTAAGGTCTATGGTTTAGGGTTTAGGGTTTAAGTTTTAGGGTTTAGGGTTTAGGGTTAAGGGTCTAGGTCATTATTGTTTTTGTTATGTTTCTTTCTGTCAATTTTAGTTCTTATATATGTAGTTTGTCCAATAAGTGCAAAAGATTCAATATATTAAAATTTTAGGTCATTGTGGAATTTGTGATGTTATTTTTTGTTGTCCATTTTAGTTGTTAATCAATGAAGTTCAACCTATTAGTGCAAAAGTGTTACTTGATTTAGATTTTAGGTTTTAGGAGTTAGGTCTTCGGTTTTAGGATTTAGGTCTTCGGTGTTTGGTTTTAGGATTTTGGTTTTTGGGTTATACGTTTTAGGTTTTAGGTTTTAGGTTTTAGGTTTTAGGTTTTAGGTTTTAGGTTTTAGGTTTTAGGTTTTAGGTTTTAGGTTTTAGGTTTTAGGTTTTAGGTTTTAGATTTAGATTTTAGCTTTTAGGATTTAGGTTTTAGGTTTTAGGTTTTAGGTTTTAGGTTTTAGGTTTTAGGTTTTAGGTTTTAGGTTTTAGGTTTTAGGTTTTAGGTTTTAGGTTTTAGGTTTTAGGTTTTAGGTTTTAGGTTTTAGGTTTTAGGTTTTAGGTTTTAGGTTTTAGGTTTTAGGTTTTAGGTTTTAGGTTTTAGGTTTTAGGTTTTAGGTTTTAGGTTTTAGGTTTTAGGTTTTAGGTTTTAGGTTTTAGGTTTTAGGTTTTAGGTTTTAGGTTTTAGGTTTTAGGTTTTAGGTTTTAGGTTTTAGGTTTTAGGTTTTAGGTTTTAGGTTTTAGATTTAGATTTTAGCTTTTAGGATTTAGGTTTTAGGTTTTAGGTTTTAGATTTAGATTTTAGCTTTTAGGATTTAGGTTTTAGGTTTTAGGTTTTAGATTTAGATTTTAGCTTTTAGGATTTAGGTTTTAGGTTTTAGGTTTTAGATTTAGATTTTAGCTTTTAGGATTTAGGTTTTAGGTTTTAGGTTTTAGATTTAGATTTTAGCTTTTAGGATTTAGGTTTTAGGTTTTAGGTTTTAGGTTTTAGATTTTAGGTTTTAGGTTTTAGGTTTTAGATTTTAGGTTTTAGGTTTTAGGTTTTAGATTTTAGGTTTTAGGTTTTAGGTTTTAGGTTTTAGGTTTTAGGTTTTAGGTTTTAGGTTTTAGGTTTTAGGTTTTAGGTTTTAGGTTTTAGGTTTTAGGTTTTAGGTTTTAGGTTTTAGGTTTTAGGTTTTAGGTTTTAGGTTTTAGGTTTTAGGTTTTAGGTTTTAGGTTTTAGGTTTTAGGTTTTAGGTTTTAGGTTTTAGGTTTTAGGTTTTAGGTTTTAGGTTTTAGGTTTTAGGTTTTAGGTTTTAGGTTTTAGGTTTTAGGTTTTAGGTTTTAGGTTTTAGGTTTTAGGTTTTAGGTTTTAGGTTTTAGGTTTTAGGTTTTAGGTTTTAGGTTTTAGGTTTTAGGTTTTAGGTTTTAGGTTTTAGGTTTTAGGTTTTAGGTTTTAGGTTTTAGGTTTTAGGTTTTAGGTTTTAGGTTTTAGGTTTTAGGTTTTAGGTTTTAGGTTTTAGGTTTTAGGTTTTAGGTTTTAGGTTTTAGGTTTTAGGTTTTAGGTTTTAGGTTTTAGGTTTTAGGTTTTAGGTTTTAGGTTTTAGGTTTTAGGTTTTTTTGATTTTAAGTAATTTTTTGTTGTTGTTATGTTTCTTTCTGTCAATTTTTTTTGTTGTTGTCCATTTTAGTTGTTAATCAATGTAGGTGAACCTATTAGTGCAAAAGTGTCACTTGATTTAGATTTTAGGACCTTTTAGTTTTTGATATGTTTCTTTTTTTCCATTTTAGTTCTTATTCATTTTAGGGTTTGGGGTATGGGATTTAGGGTTTAAGATTAAGGTCATTTTGGTCTTAGGTGTTTTGTTGTAGTGTTTAGGGTTTAGGGTTTACGAATTAGGGTTTAGGGTTTAGGGTTTAGGGTTTAGGGTTTATGGTTTATGGTTTTGGGTTTAGGATTAGGGTTTAGGCTTTAGGCTTTAGTGTTTTGCGGTTCGGGTTTATGTTTTAGGGTTAAGGGTCTAAGTCATATCTAGTCCTTTTTGTTTCTTAATCAATGTAGTTCGTCGCATACGTGCATAAGTGTTACTAGATTTTGATTTTACGTCCTTTTCGTTTTTGTTATGTTTCTTTCTGTCAATTTTATTTCTTATATATGTAGTTTGTCCAATTAGTACAAAAGTCTCAATAAATTAATATTTTAGGTTATTTTGGTCTTTACTAGGTTCAGGGATTAGGGTTTAGGGTTTAGGTTTTATGGTTTAAGGGCCTAAGTCTTTTCTAGTCCGTTTTGGTTTTAACCAATGTATTTCATGAAATAATTAAAAGCATAATTCTCGATGGACATAGATTTTAGTTCATTTTGTTTAATACTAGGTGGAATCTAATCCATTTTTTTTCTAAAACACTGTAGTTTAAGGTTTAGGGTTCAGGGTTTAGGGCTTGGGTTTAGGGTTTAGGGTTTAGGTTATAGTGTTTTGTGTTTCGGGTTTATGGAATTTGTTATGTTTTTTGTTGTTTTCCATTTTAGTTGTTAATCAATGTAGTTCAACCTATTAGTGCAAAAGTGTCACTTGATTTAGA
>NW_027333725.1:0-3744 GCF_000331145.2 Cicer arietinum
TCATTTTCGTCCTCCCTAGGCTTATTCATGTCCAATTAGGGTTTTTAACCAATCTTGAGCATCAAATATGTGTGTTTGTGTCATTGGATGAAAATTAGGTCATTTTCGTCCTCCATAGACTTATTCTTGTCCAATTAAGGTTTTTAACCAATCTTGTGCATCCAATAGGTGTGTATGTGTCATTGGATGAACATTTAGGTCATTTTCGTCCTCCCTAGGCTTATTCTTGTGCAATTAGGGTTTTTAACCAATCTTGTGCATCCAATAGGTGTGTATGTGTCATTGGATGAACATTTAGGTCATTTTCGTCCTCCCTAGGCTTATTCTTGTGCAATTAGGGTTTTTAACCAATCTTGTGCATCCAATAGGTGTGTATGTGTCATTGGATGAACATTTAGGTCATTTTCGTCCTCCCTAGGCTTATTCTTGTGCAATTAGGGTTTTTAACCAATCTTGTGCATCCAATAGGTGTGTATGTGTCATTGGATGAACATTTAGGTCATTTTCGTCCTCCCTAGGCTTATTCTTGTGCAATTAGGGTTTTTAACCAATCTTGTGCATCCAATAGGTGTGTATGTGTCATTGGATGAACATTTAGGTCATTTTCGTCCTCCCTAGGCTTATTCTTGTGCAATTAGGGTTTTTAACCAATCTTGTGCATCCAATAAGTTCATTTGTGTGATTGGATTAACATTTAGATCATTTTCGTCCTCCCTAGGATTATTCTAGTTCAATTACTGTTTTTAACTAATCTTGTGCATCCAATAGGTGTGTTTGTGTCGTTGGATAAACATTGAGGTAATTTTCGTCCTCCCTAGGTTTATTCTAGTTCAATTACTGTTTTTAACTAATCTTGTGCATCCAATAGGTGTGTTTATGTCATTGGATGAACATTTAGGTCATTTTCGTCTTCCATAGACTTAATTTTGTCCAATTAAGGTTTTTACCAATCTTTTGCATGCAATAAGTTCATTTGTGTCATTGGATGAACATTTAGGTCATTTTCATCCTCCCTAGGCTTATTCTTGTCCAAATAGGGTATGTAACCAATCTTATGCATCCAATAAGTTCATTTGTGTCATTGGATTAACATTTAGGACATTTTCGTCCTCTCTCGGCTTATTCTTGTCCAATTAGGGTTTTTAACCAATCTTGTGCATCCAATAAGTTCATTTGTGTCATTTGATGAACATTTAGCTCATTTTCGTCCTCCCTAGGCTTATTCATATCCCATTAGAGTATTTAACCAATCTTGTGCATCCAATAAGTTCATATGTGTCATTGGATTAACATTTAGGTCATTTTCTTCCTCCGTAGGCTTATTCTTGACCAATTAAGGTTTTTAACCAATCTTGTGCATCCAATAAGTTCATATGTGTCATTGGATTAACATTTAGGTCATTTTCTTCCTCCGTAGGCTTATTCTTGACCAATTAAGGTTTTTAACCAATCTTGTGCATCCAATAAGTTCATATGTGTCATTGGATTAACATTTAGGTCATTTTCTTCCTCCGTAGGCTTATTCTTGACCAATTAAGGTTTTTAACCAATCTTGTGCATCCAATAAGTTCATATGTGTCATTGGATTAACATTTAGGTCATTTTCTTCCTCCGTAGGCTTATTCTTGACCAATTAAGGTTTTTAACCAATCTTGTGCATGCAATAAGTTCATTTGTGTAATTGGATGAACATTTAGGTCATTTTCGTCATCCCTATGCTTATTCTTGACCAATTAGGGTTTTAACCAATCTTGTGCATATAATAAGTTCTTTTGTGTCATTGGATGAACATTTAGGTCATTTTCGTCCTCTCTAGGCTTATTCTTGTCCAATTAGGACCAATCTTGTGCATCCAATATGTTTATTTGTGTCATTGGATTAACATTTAGGTTATTTTCGTCCTCCCTAGGTTTATTCTAGTTCAATTAGTGTTTTTAACCAATCTTGTGCATCCAATAAGTTCATTTGTGTCATTGGATGAACATTTAGGTAATTTTCGTCCTCCCTAGGTTTATTGTAGTCCAATTAGGGTTTTTAACCAATCTTGTGCATCCAATAGGTGTGTTTGTGTCATTGAATGAACATTTAGGTCATTTTCGTCCTCGCTAGACTTATTCTTGTTTAATAAGGGTTTTTAACCAATATTATGCATGCAATAAGTTCATTTGGGTCATTGGATGATTATTTAGGTCACTTTCGTCCTCGCTAGGCTTATTCTAGTCCCATTAGGGTATTTAACCAATCTTGTGCATCCAATAAGTTCATTTGTGTCATTGGATTAACATTTAGCTCATTTTCGTCCTCCTTAGGCTTATTCTTGTGCAGTTAGGGTTTTTAACCAATCTTGTGCATCCAATAAGTTCATTTGTGTCATTGGATTAACATTTAGCTCATTTTCGTCCTCCTTAGGCTTATTCTTGTGCAGTTAGGGTTTTTAACCAATCTTGTGCATCCAATAAGTTCATTTGTGTCATTGGATTAACATTTAGCTCATTTTCGTCCTCCTTAGGCTTATTCTTGTGCAGTTAGGGTTTTTAACCAATCTTGTGCATCCAATAAGTTCATTTGTGTCATTGGATGAACATTTAGGTCATTTTCGTCCTCCATAGACTTAATTTTGTCCAATTGAGTTTTTAACCCATCTTGTGCATGCAATAAGTTCATTTGTGTCATTGGATGAACATTTAGGTCATTTTCGTCCTCCTTAGGCTTATTCTTGTCCAATTAGGGTTTTTAACCAATCTTGTGCATCCAATAGGTGTGTTTGTGTCATTGGTTGAGCATTTAGGTCATTTTCATCCTCCCTAGACTTATTCTTGTCTAATTAGGGTTTTTAACCAATCTTGTGCATCCAATAGGTGTGTTTGTGTCATTGGTTGAGCATTTAGGTCATTTTCATCCTCCCTAGACTTATTCTTGTCTAATTAGGGTTTTTAACCAATCTTGTGCATCCAATAGGTGTGTTTGTGTCATTGGTTGAGCATTTAGGTCATTTTCATCCTCCCTAGACTTATTCTTGTCTAATTAGGGTTTTTAACCAATCTTGTGCATCCAATAGGTGTGTTTGTGTCATTGGTTGAGCATTTAGGTCATTTTCATCCTCCCTAGACTTATTCTTGTCTAATTAGGGTTTTTAACCAATCTTGTGCATCCAATAGGTGTGTTTGTGTCATTGGTTGAGCATTTAGGTCATTTTCATCCTCCCTAGACTTATTCTTGTCTAATTAGGGTTTTTAACCAATCTTGTGCATCCAATAGGTGTGTTTGTGTCATTGGTTGAGCATTTAGGTCATTTTCATCCTCCCTAGACTTATTCTTGTCTAATTAGGGTTTTTAACCAATCTTGTGCATCCAATAGGTGTGTTTGTGTCATTGGTTGAGCATTTAGGTCATTTTCATCCTCCCTAGACTTATTCTTGTCTAATTAGGGTTTTTAACCAATCTTGTGCATCCAATAGGTGTGTTTGTGTCATTGGTTGAGCATTTAGGTCATTTTCATCCTCCCTAGACTTATTCTTGTCTAATTAGGGTTTTTAACCAATCTTGTGCATCCAATAAGTTCATTTGTGTCATTGGATTAACATTTAGGTCATTTTCGTACTCCCTAGGTTTATTCTAGTTCAATTAGTGTTTTTAACCAATCTTGTGCATCCGATAAGTTCATTTGTGTCATTGGATGAACATATAGGTAATTTTCGTCCTCCCTAGGTTTATTCTAGTCCAATTAGGGTTTTTAACCAATCT
>NW_027333725.1:4080-4845 GCF_000331145.2 Cicer arietinum
TGTTTGTGGTTACACAATCGATTAGGCAATCGACTGGCACAATCAGAAATAAAAAATTGTGCAAGTCAGTGGCAACCTGATTTGCATGCTAATCGATTGGCACATCGATTGTGCAAATCACAAAGTAAAAACTGATTGAAACAAATCCATTGGGAAATCGATTGGGCAAGTCACAGGGACAATCCATTTACTAAGCTAATCGATTGACAAATCGATTGCTTAAATAATATTTCAAAAGTAACATGACCTGTGACAAACACAATGGACTGGACAATCTATTGTGAGAATTTCAATCATGTTAAGTTTGGTATCAATCGATTAGGAAATCGATTGAGCTAAACCAACTGGTAAGAACTTTTCAGAAAAATACTACCAAAACGATTGGCTCTTCGATTAACATGAAATTAGCTAAGTTCCTGTTTTAAACACAATCGATTGAAACAAATATTTGAAATCACAGGGAACTCTTAGTTTGTGGCCAAATCGATTATGTGTATTTGTGAATCGATTATGTGACTTAGTGAATCGACTAAGTAATCGATTGGTTTGATTTTATTATTGGAACAAAACACCTGACATCGATTACGTAATCGATTCATATATAAGTCTGCACATAAATGTATGAAAAGTATTTTAAAAGAATCGATTAGGAAATTGATGGTTTATATAGTTTCAAGATTCAAGAAAAACAAGACTCGCGATAATCGATTGGCAAATCGATTAGGCCTGTTTTATAACTTTAATGAATCGATTGGTAAATCGATT
>NW_027333725.1:5201-12103 GCF_000331145.2 Cicer arietinum
TAAAGAAACGACTGCGAAAAATCCAGCTAGAAACTGGTGGCGATCTTCGTTGATGAAAGGATCATCAAGAAGGAGCTGGACTTGATCTTGTGTGAGTCTGACGAGTGACTGCAAGGATCAAGGGGTTAAGCAATAGGAAAGATATTGAGTTAGATAGATAGGTTTCGAGGAAACTGGACAATCTGTAAACAAGTCTCAATTCTTTCTATTGAAGAAAAAGCTGAAATCCAGTTGGATTGTCAGGACTGGATGTAGGATGTCATATTGACAGCTGAACCAGGATAAACCTTGGTGCATTCTATCCCTTATCTTTTTATTTTTATCTTGTATGCCGTGTTATATTTCCGCTGTGTATGAATCCGAATAAATCATGCATCGTATGATTGTATGTTCGATCTTAATTGTATGCTAGACGTATTCTGTTTTCTATATTGTTTTAATTTGATAACGATTGTCATATTCTGTAATTACGAGGTCATAATAATCAACAATTGGCACCAGAGCTTGACTTTTTTAAAGGTAATACTCATAAAAGGAACATGGCCTCAGTTGATTTTCTAGGAGAAGGTGCTTCACTTGCAAGGCCCCTAGCCTTCAATTGAACCGCATACATGTATTGGAAACATAGGATGCTGATATTTCTGGAAGCTAGTGGTATTGATATTCTAGATGCTGTTGAAAATGGACCTTACATACCTAAAATTGCTGGAACTAATGATTTGCTGATCCCCAAACCCAGATCCAAATGGTCTAAGGATGATAAGAAGAAGGTAGGATATAATGCTAAAGCAAAGAATATTATTACATCTGCTTTATGTGCAGAAGAATTCTTCAGGGTATCAAATTGTAAATCAACAAAGAAAATGTGGGACATTCTTCAGGAAACACATGAAGGCACCCCAGACGTGAAAAGAGTTGTTTAGCACGAAGACAGATGAATCAATAAGTGATCTACAGACTAGGTTTACACACATTATAAACAACCTACATGCCCTGGGAAAACAGGTGGAAAATGAACATCAAATTGGAAAGATCATGAGGTGTTTAACAAGATAATGGCAGCCCAAAATAACTGCTATTACTGAATCGAAAGATCTAGCAAAAATGACCACTGCAACACTGTTTGGGAAGCTCAGGGAGCACGAAATGGAGTTGCATAGACTAGATGAGTCAGAGCAAGATAACAGGAAAAAGAAAGGATTGTCTTTGAAAGCCCAAACGCATCAATCAAAAACTGAAAAAGACAGTTGCTCAGATGAATCAAGCAGTGAGACTGATGAAGAGCCTGAGATTGGTTTACTTGTCAAAAAGTTTAAGAAATTTCTGAAAAGGAAAGACAACAAATTCAGAAAGCCATCCAGTTCTAAGACTAGTGACAACAAGACAATCACCTGTTATGAGTGTGGCAAAACAGGTCACATAAAGTCTGAGTGTTACAATTTGCAGATCAAAAATAGAGCTACAAAAACTAAAGGCAAGGAACCAGCCACCAAAACCAGAAAAGCATATGTTGCATGGAATGACAACGAAGAATCCTCTGCCTCTTCAGATGAAGAAGAACAAATCTATGTCTCATGGCAAATACCGACTCAGAATCAGAAAATGAGGTTAGTTCACAATCTAATCCATCTTATGATGAACTGCAAGAAGCTTTCAATGAACTGCATGATGAGTATGTGAATTCTATTAAACAGTTGATAAGTACAAAGAAAATGCTTGAGCAAATGAAAAATGATCATAAAGAAATTGAAAATTTGTATGAACAACTGAAAAAGGATTCACATGAAAAATCTGCAAGATGCATTGAACTTGAAAAAAATGTTGTATCATTAAAATCTGATTTATTGAAGTTTGCTAGTAGTGAAGATAAACTGAATGTCATACTTAGCAATCAAAGACATGTTAATGAAAAATCTGGTTTAGGATATAAACCCAATATGCATGTTAAAAGGAATAACACTAGATATGGTATTGGTTATATGCAAACCAAAAATGTCAAACATGGTCAAAAATCTGCTATTTCAAAGAGTATGTATGACATCTTTACTAAACCAAACAAACATTCACCCTTTGATGGTACATGTCATTTTTGTTGCAGAAAGGGACATTTTGTTTCAAATTGCAAATTTAAAAAATTAGCCAATAGAGGATGGAAGCAAGTTTGGATAGCAAAGAAACCAATTTTTGACACTAACCTTCTAGGACCCAATTTAAATTGGGGACCTAAAATAATATTCTGATTGTGTGTTGCAGGTGTGCTTGACATCCACTAAGTATTCTTGGTATTTAGATAGCGGATGCTCAAAGCACATGACATGAGACAAATCCAAATTCCTGTCCTTGACATTAAAGGAAGGAGGTTTTGTCAAATATGGTGACAAAAATAGAGGAAAGATTATTGGAATTAGTGACATAGGCAATGAGTCAACTGCAGTAATCAAAAATGTCTTGTATGTAGAAGGGCTAAAACACAATCTGCTGAGTATAAGCCAGCTATGTGATAAAGGCTTCCAGACAAGTTTTTCATCACAATCTTGTATTATTGAGCATAAAGATGACAAACACATAAAGTTAGTTGGTGATAGAATTAATAACATTTATATGTTAGATTTTAATTCTTTGCCAAGTACTATATGTTGTTTGTTATCTAATTCAGATGAGACTTGGTTATGGCATAAACGTATAGCGCATATTCATATAGATCATTTGAATAGACTGGTTAGCAAACAGCTAGTTATAGGTCTCCCTAACAAGAAGTTTACTAAGGATAGACTTTGTGACTCCTGTGAGAGAAGCAAACTAGTTAAAACTTCTTTTCCCTCAATAGAAATGGTCAAAACCAATAGGGTTTTGTAGTTAGTTCACATGGACCTTTTTGGACCTGCTCAAGTGAAGAGCTTTGGAGGTAACCTTTATGAATATGTGTTGGTAGATGACTATTCCAGGTTCACATGGACATACTTTATGGCTCACAAAAGTGAGGCATTCTCAACTTTTAAGAAATTTGCTACCTTGGTTCAAAATGAGAATGACCAGAAAATTGTATCAATTAAAAGTGATCATGGAGGTGAATTCCAAAATGATTCTTTTCAAACTTATTGTGAACAACATGGAATAAACCACATATATTCAGCCCCTAGGACACCACAACAAAATGGGGTAGTGGAGAGGAAAAATAGATCCTTAGAGGAGTTAGCTAGGACTATGCTTAAGGACTCTAACCTACCTAAGTACTTTTGGGCAGATGCAATTAGTACAGCCACTCATGTTGTCAATAGAGTTCTCATTAGGCCCCTGCTTAGAAAAACCCCTATAAGCTGTACAAGGGTAGAAAACCAAACCTTTCCTACTTTAGAATCTTTGGTTGTAAGTGCTTTGTGATGAACAATGGCAAAGAACACCTAGGAAAGTTTGACCCTAAGGCAGATGAAGGTATTTTTCTAGGATACTCTCAAACCAGTAAGGCCTATAAAATCTACAACAAAAGAACAAAGACCATAGAAGAGTCAGTTCATGTAAAGTTTGATGAATTATTTGCAGAAAACTTGAGCAAAACTCCTCCTATGGTTGATGACTTTTTGGATGAAATTGTAGAATCTGAACCATTAGAATAACCTGTAGCTGTTCCTCCAACTAGAACTGACTGTGTAGAACCTATAAGAACTGATGATTTACCTAAGGAATGGAAGTTCAACAGAAACCACCCCATAGATAACATTATAGGGGATATCTCTAAAGGTGTTGCAACTAGAAAGAACCTTAGACAGTTCTGTAACTTTACAGCCTTTGTGTCTCAGATTGAACCTAAGAACATTAAGGAAGCCCTGTTAGATAGTGAGTGGATACTTGCTATGCAAGAGGAGTTAAACCAGTTTGAGAGAAACAAGGTGTGGAGTTTAGTACCTAGGCCAGAGGGTAAGCATGTCATAGGAACCAGATGGGTTTTCAGAAACAAGTTGGATGAGAATGGTGTGATAACAAGGAACAAAGCTAGACTAGTAGCCAAGGGTTATAGTCAATAGGAAGGAATAGATTTTGATGAAACCTATGCCCCTGTAGCTAGGTTAGAAGCCATTAGAATCCTTCTTGCTTATGCTTGTATAATGGACTTTAATCTTTATCAAATGGATGTGAAAAGTGCCTTTCTCAATGGTGACCTTCAAGAGGAAGTTTTTGTTAGCCAAACACCTGGTTTTGAAAATCCTGATTTTCCTAATCATGTGTATAAGCTATCAAAGGCCCTCTATGGGTTGAAACAAGCTCCAAGAGCTTGGTATGAGAAGCTCAGCAATTTCCTTATTCAACAAAACTTTTTAAGAGGAAATGTTGACAAGACCCTTTTCACAAAGACTACTGGAAATGATATCTTGCTGGTCCAAGTGTATGTTGATGACATAATATTTGGATCTACAAACAATAAGTTGTGCAAATATTTTGAAAATTTAATGAAAGGTAAATTTGAAATGTCAATGATGGGTGAACTATCTTATTTCTTGGGATTTCAAATTAACCAAAGCAAGCAAGGCATTTTCATTAGTCAAACTAAATACTGTAATGATTTGATAAAGAAATTTAGTTTTGAAAACCTTAAGTCCATTGATACTCCCATGAGTCAAGGAAATTACTTAGACAGAGATGAGAAAGGTAAACCTGTAGATGTTACTAGGTTTCGGGGTATGATAGGATCATTGCTCTATCTTACAGCAAGCAGGCCTGACATCATGTTTAGTGTTTGTATGTGTGCAAGATACCAATCAAATCCTAAGGAGTCTCACCTTAGTGCAGTTAAGGGGATTTTCAGATATCTAGTAAGAACTAAGAGTCTAGGCTTGTGGTATCCTAAGGGATCAACCTGTACCTTAGTTGGTTACTCAGATTCAGACTTTGCCGGATGCAAACTAGACAGGAAAAGCACTTCTGGAACTTGTCATTTACTTGGAAACTCCCTTGTGTCGTGGTTTAGCAAGAAACAGACTAGCATTGCACTATCAACTGCTGAAGCTGAATACATTGCAGCTGGGAGCTGCTGTGCTCAGATTCTTTGGATGAAACAACACTTATTGGATTTTGGTGTTGACTTGGGAACATTACCTATTATGTGTGATAACACAAGTGCAATAAGCATTACTAAGAATCCAGTGATGCACTCTAGGACCTAGCACATTGAAGTAAGACATCATTTTATAAGGGATCACTTTCAAAATGGGAT
This sequence comes from Cicer arietinum, assembly GCF_000331145.2. Classification (NCBI taxonomy): domain Eukaryota; kingdom Viridiplantae; phylum Streptophyta; class Magnoliopsida; order Fabales; family Fabaceae; genus Cicer; species Cicer arietinum. The sequence continues at coordinate 10,411 of NW_027333725.1, forward strand.
CATTAAGCTTGAATATGTTAACACAGCTGAACAGCTGGCTGACATATTTACCAAAGCTTTACCAAGAGAAAGTTTCCTGCATATAAGGATGAAACTAGGGATCATTGATCCTAGTGAGGTCTGATCTTTGAACCCTTTCACAGGACACTTCTGGTGCTTGCAGTGTTTTCCATTTAAATCGATTTGGTAATCGATTACCAGCTTGGTACATAGTTTACAAAATCGATTTGGGAATCGATTGCGTTGGCCCCAGATTTCAGATTTCAGAAGAAAAAAAATTTAACCTTGCCCGAGGGTCGATTTGGAAATCGACTAGTTCACCTTTCAACATTAAATACATCGATTTGGACATCGATTGAGTAAATCTGGAAATCGATTTGGGAATCGATTTATAATATGACCGTTGTGACTCTCCTTTACTAGCCGTTGAAAGCAATAATTACTAAATCGATTGAGATTACCCAACAACGGTAACATAATCGATTGGACAATCGATTGACGCATCTAAGGGTTTAAAAAGGAACAGTTACCAATCGATTTCTTCACTTCATCTCTCCAGATTTCTCAAATATTTACTCTGCTTCATCTCTCTGTTTCTGCAATCGTTCTTGATTTACTATCTACATTCAAACACACTTCAACTTACACTTATGGCACGTGTTAAGCAAACACAAATCCAAACTCCTTCACCATTATCTTCATCAAGTGGGCGAACCCCTTCACCCCCACCAACAATGTCTAAAAGGGTACCCATTCCCACTCATAAGATTCTTGCCAAGGATAAAGGCAAGGCACCTGCTGTTAATCAAGAGAAGCTTATGGCTGACGCCATGAAAGAAATCTCTCAGAAAAAGAAGAAGAAACCAGTTTCTTCACCCCCACCTAAGAAAGCTCCTTCATCTAAGGATAAAGATGTAGAAGCTACCATTCCATCAGACTTTCTTAAAAGGAAAATCCATGAGGGTTGGACTCTGGATTTTGCCTATTTGGATGCAAAAGGTTTCACTTTGCAAGACCACTTAAGGTTTCACGGTCTTGAGGGCATTCTCTCCTCTTCTCTTGATAGTTATCCAAGGTTAATAAGGGAATTCTACTCAATTAGGGTTTTTAACCAATCTTGTGCATCCAATAGGTGTGTTTGTGTCATTGGATGAATATTTTAAGTCATTTTTGTCCTCCCTAGACTTATTCTTGTCCAATTAGGGTTTTTAACCAATCTTGTGCATGCAATAATTTCATTTGTGTCATTGGATGAACATTTAGGTCATTTTCGTCTTCCTTAGGCTTATTCTGGTCCAATTAGGGTTTTTAACCAATCTTGTGCATCCAATAAGTTCATTTGTGTCATTGGATTAACATTTAAGTCATTTTCATCCTCCCTAGGTTTATTCAAGTCCAATTAGGGTTTTTAACCAATCTTGTGCATCCAATAGGTGTGTTTGTGTCATTGGATGAACATTTAAGTCATTTTCGTCCTCCCTAGACTTATTCTTGTCCAATTAAGGTTTTTAACAAATCTTGTGCATGCAATAAGTTCACTTTTGTCCTTGGATGAACATTTAGGTCATTTTCATCCTCCTTAGGCTTATTCTTGTCCAATTAAGGTTTTTAACCAATCTTGTGCATCCAATAAGTTCATTTGTGTCATTGGATGAACATTTAGGTCATTTTCATCCTCCCTAGGCTTATTCTT
>NW_027333726.1:0-412 GCF_000331145.2 Cicer arietinum
CTGGCAAATCGATTGATCAAGTCACAGTGAGGATCCAATTTCCAGGGTAATCGATTGGCAAATTGATTGCTTAGATAATATTTGAAAAATAACATACCCTGTGACAAACACAATCGATTGGACAATCTATTGTGTGTATTTCAATCATGTTAAGTTTGGTTGCAATCTATTGGGAAATCGATTAAACTAAACATCAGGTAAGAACTTTTCAGGCAAATACAAACAAATCGATTGGCATGTTGATTAACATCAAAATAGCTGAGTCACTGTCTTGAACACAATCGATTGGCAAATCGATTGACAGAACCTTTTTGAAATCACAGTGAACTTTGAGCTTGTTGACAAATCGATTCTGAGTATTTGTAAATCGATTATGAGACTTAATAAATCGATTACGTAATCGATTGGTGTG
>NW_027333726.1:519-1475 GCF_000331145.2 Cicer arietinum
TAAATGTTTATCCAATTACACAAATGAACTTATTGGATGCACAAGATTGGTTAAAAACCCTTATTGGAAAAGAATAAGCTTAGGGAGGACGAAAATGACCCTAATGTTCATCCAATGACACAAATGAACTTATTGGATCCACAAGATAGGTTAAAACCCCTAATTGGACAAGAATAAGCCTAGGGAGGACGAAAATGACCTAAATGATCATCCAACGACATAAATGAACTTATTGGTTGCACAAGATTATTTAAAAACCCTAATTGGACAAGAATAAGCCTTGGGGAGACAAAAATATCTGAAATGTTAATCCAATTACACAAATGAACTTATTGGATGCACAAGATAGGTTAAAACCCCTAATTGGACAAGAATAAGCCTAGGGAGGACGAAAATGACCTAAATGTTCATCCAATGATACAAACACACCTATTGGATGCACAAGATTGGTTAAAAACCGTAATCGGACAAGAATAAGCCTAGGGAGGACGAAAATGACCTAAATGTTCATCCAATGATACAAACACACCTATTGGATGCACAAGATTGGTTAAAAACCGTAATCGGACAAGAATAAGCCTAGGGAGGACGAAAATGACCTAAATGTTCATCCAATGATACAAACACACCTATTGGATGCACAAGATTGGTTAAAAACCGTAATCGGACAAGAATAAGCCTAGGGAGGACGAAAATGACCTAAATGTTTATCTAATTACACAAATGAACTTATTGGAGTCACAAGATTGGTTAAAAACCCTTATTGGAAAAGAATAAGCTTAGGGAGGATGAAAATGACCTAAATGTTGATCCAATGACACAAATGAACTTATTGGATGCACAAGATAGGTTAAAACCCCTAATTGGACAAGAATAAGCCTAGGGAGGACGAAAATGACCTAAATGTTCATCCAATGACACAAATGAACTTATGGGATGCACAAGATTGTTTAAAA
>NW_027333727.1:0-1200 GCF_000331145.2 Cicer arietinum
TGTGCATCCAATAGGTGTTTTTGGGTCATTGGATGAACATTTAGGTCATTTTCGTCCTCCCTATGTTGTTCTAGTCCAATTAGGGTTTTGAACCAATCATGTGCATCCAATAGGTGTGTTTGTGTCATTGGACGAACATTTAGGTCATTTTCGTCCTTCCTACACTTAATCTTGTCCAATTAGGGTTTTTAACCAATCTTGTGCATCCAATAGGTGTGTTTGTGTCATTGGACGAACATTTAGGTCATTTTCGTCCTTCCTACACTTAATCTTGTCCAATTAGGGTTTTTAACCAATCTTGTGCATCCAATAGGTGTGTTTGTGTCATTGGATGAACATTTAGGTCATTTTCGTCCTTCCTACACTTAATCTTGTCCAATTAGGGTTTTTAACCAATCTTGTGCATCCAATAAGTTCATTTGTGTCATTGGATGAACATTAAGGTCAATTTCGTCCTTCCTACACTTATTCTTGTCCAACTTGGGTTTTTAATCAATCTTGTGCATCCAATAAATGTGTTTGTTTCATTGGATGAACATTTAGCTCATTTTCTTCCTCTCTTGGCTTATTCTTGTCCAGCTTGGGTTTTTAACCAATCTTGTACATCCAATAGTTGTGTTTGTGTCATTGGATGAACTTTTTGGTCATTTTCGTCCTCCCTAGGTTTATTATAGTCCAATTAGGGTTTTTAACCAATCTTGTGCATCCAATAGGTGTGTTTGTATCATTGGATGAACATTTATGTCATTTTTGTACTACCTAGACTTATTCTTGTCGAACTAGGGTTTTTAACCAATCTTGTGCATCCAATAGGTGTGTTTGTATCATTGGATGAACATTTATGTCATTTTTGTACTACCTAGACTTATTCTTGTCGAACTAGGGTTTTTAACCAATCTTGTGCATCCAATAGGTGTGTTTGTATCATTGGATGAACATTTATGTCATTTTTGTACTACCTAGACTTATTCTTGTCGAACTAGGGTTTTTAACCAATCTTGTGCATCCAATAGGTGTGTTTGTATCATTGGATGAACATTTATGTCATTTTTGTACTACCTAGACTTATTCTTGTCGAACTAGGGTTTTTAACCAATCTTGTGCATCCAATAGGTGTGGCTGTAACATTTGATGAGAATTTAGGTCATTTTCGTCCTACCTAGACCTATTCTTGTCCAACTAAGGTTTTTAACCAATCTT
>NW_027333728.1:0-2199 GCF_000331145.2 Cicer arietinum
TTACATTTAAGTGCTCTTGAAACCTCAAATGTCGGGAGCTACCACGCAACACACGTTTACCTCAAATGTCACGTATATGTGTCTCGGGTTGAGTTGATGGGATCTATGAGGACAGAGTCAATTTGAATTGTCCGTCCATCGGGATGGTGGCATAGTATCAAGCCTCCTAACCAAGTACTTCAGAGTTAGAATGGTACCACATTGTAAAATAGAGTCTAAGCTCATGCATAACATTGCATTTTATTGTAATTGTTTTGTTGTTATTAATATGTATCATGCGTGGTGATAATTTCTCTTGGACAATTTGATGTTACAGTGAAATCTATTGATTTTCTTTGACTGATTTTGACATTTTAATGTGATATTTTCTTGATGGAATATTTGTGTAATGATATGGTTCTATTATGATTGTTTGCGTGTTCTTCTTACTTATACTATATTGTCATCCGGATTTCGAGACTCACCTCCTTCGTTGTTTGTGTTTGACTGGCTGGACCATGCGTTTGCGAAATCGTAGTTATTACAGGTTAATGAGTCTTGAAGTTCAAGTTTGGGAGGAACCCCGCTCTTATAGGTGATATCAGGAATAAGGATTTTAATTTGTATTTTACTTATTTAATTTGAATCAAATATTTGTATGAAAACCTTAGAAGTACTAGTAAGTTTTTAGAATTAAATCAAGTAATTATACTTAAATCAAGCTTATCGAGATTGCACTATTTTAATGGATAAAATAAGTTTAAAGTTTTTTGTTTTTATTTTTATTTTTATTTTTTAGAAACGTGATATCCTAAGTTAAAAAAAAAAATTATTTTATTGGAAATAAATTCGTTGCAAATTTTATAGGAATATGATATAAATTATTATATATGTGATTTTGGGATTTAGGGTGTCACAGATACTCGTTCAATTAGACAATTACTCAGTAGTTGTTTTATATTTGTTTGAGAGGTAATAATGGGTGCATTTGTTTTAGAAAAAAAATTATTTTTTCAAACCAAATATCATTTTGTAGGGTTTAAATAGTGTTTGCTTCAAATTTTTTTAAAATCATTTTGTTAGAAAATTTATTTTTTGTTTAATTGATATAGATATGTAAAATATAATATTTAAATGTTTTAATGTTAATAAGGCTTTTAAATAGAATTTCAGACCAGTAAAATTAAAAAGCCTATGATAGGTCGTAGATCAGACTTAGGCCTATAAAATTAATCGTATGCTAGACTCAGACCTTTTAAAGTATGGTCTGATATGGCCTATTCCCACCCTTAATGCAAATGCAGACGCAATAGCTTTAGCAATTTTAGAAGCCTCAAATGCAGCAGCAAGGGCAAAAAATTCACGATCAACATCATCTTAAAGTTATGGAGGTTTTCCAAGACTCCTTAATCTCAGTTTCAACCACCCCGAAACTAAGGGAAATTATTGATCATTTAAATCCCTACCAACATCAATTAGAAGTGTTCCCCCATACTTTGTCTTTAGGTGAAATTCATCCACCTCAATAAATGATCTATAGCCTCTCAAAAAACCATTCTTACAACCATCAAAGAAAAAAATAAAAATTACTAAATCGTGCCTGAAGTGTTAGACATGGACAATCAATATTTATCTTACATGTATTTCCAACACTTTCCCTCCTCAACTCTATAGGATACCTCCACAACAAAGTATATTACTTTGCTACATCACCTTCTACAATTTCATTTGCAATCTATTTATCATTTGGAGTTGTCCTATTGTTATACCTACATAATATGTCGTTCAAATGTTTGAAACGATTTCACGAATCTTCATATTGTCCAAACTGATCAACTTATCTGCCACATATTTAGCAATCTACTTAGAATTTTTCGAATTACTATTCAAAATCCGACCACATTTGTGATCACTGCACCATTTCTTTATTATGAAAGTGTGACTTTCTCCCACTTTACTTACAAGTGCTAAGAACCCACAATTAGCCTTGCATATGACCATTACTCTTGCGCTATCATTCTTTACAAGTTTGATTTCCTTCTCCTTTAATATAGACTATTCTTTGATTGTATCCTTAAACTCGTAAAGTGATTTAAACTCTAGTCCCAATTTGAACTTGAAATTTGTGTTTAGCTTCTTCTGAAAGTGTGTCTTTCACCCCCACTTTACTTACAAGTGCTAAGAACCCATATTTAGTCGTGCATATGACCCTTACTCTTG
>NW_027333728.1:5744-6997 GCF_000331145.2 Cicer arietinum
AATATTTTTTATAAATATTTTGTACTCTTTAATTTGAAATGATACTTTCAACTTATTATTTTAAGTGTTTAATTTCTATCTATATCAATTTGTCAGAATAAAAATATTTTAAATAAAAAACTTTTGGATGTATTGAATTGAGATTTTAAAATATATATTGGTTACAATCAAGTTTTTTAAAGACTTTTTAATAGATTTGTAACCCTTTAAAAAAATTATAAATTTATAATATTGAATGACAAAATATAATAAATATATTATAAAATTTGAATATATAAAAATAAAATTGATAAAGATTTTAAAAATTTTCGACAACAAAACAGTTTCTTTAGTGCACATATTTCTCGAGGTAACTTCGTGAAGAAGTAAAATAACCTACCCCGTGGACTACACTACAAGACATTGAACTTTTTCTTTTCAAAAGCACAATATAGAACAATCACCCAAGCCACGAGAAAAGCCTAAGAAAAAAAGAGGACACTTGCCAGAAACAATAACCTACTTAATGAAGAAGGAAACTAAAAGAAAGATTCTATGTATCAATTTAAGTATCTAGGAGGTGAAAGATTATTAAAAAAAAAAAAAAGATAAAAATCTATTAATTGTACCTTACAAATATGTGTCAAAGACCTAACAATTCTCCATTTGAGTCACCATGAAAACACCTATTGTTAAATTTGAGTATATCACTTTATGAAGGTCACCTAAATGAGTCAAAACTCAACATATTATCTCTTTCAATAGTCAATAATTTGACACCTGACTCACAAAAATTAATCATTGAATGCTCCTCTTATAATGTTGATCGCCTATTAGAAGCAGGAAAGCCTTGGTCGATTGTAACTAACTTTGGAAACAAAAAATGTAATATATCACAGCTGGGCCACATATTATAAGCAATGGTTCTGACATGATGGGCCACATATTATAATCTTCTTCTTATATAATTTGGACAAGGAAGGAGCAGTAAGCCATCGACGTGTTTTTTGGTCAGCGAGGAACGATGCTATATATCACAGCTGGGATAACAATAACTGGGAAAAAAGGGAAGTTTGGGATCAACCAAGAATTCTACTTTACTTTTCTTCGGGTTTCAGTTTGTAGCTTTTATTCTAAATAAAATAAAATAAATGGATAATCTTTCTTCTTATTCTCATACGATTTTGATTGGATATGTTTCATTATACATATAATTTTTGTTCAATTGATCACCAAACTTATTAGTATTTTGAATTATTTTTTTAAAATAATCC
>NW_027333729.1:0-355 GCF_000331145.2 Cicer arietinum
TTCTCCTTAATAGATAATCGTGTTTCGGGTTCCGCATCAGATTTCAAACACTACCCATCGTCTAGTCCGAAAATACAGTTTTTGATCCATTTTTGTAGAGGGATACGAAAATCACCCGTAATGTCCAGATGAAATCGAGGACCTAGAGACCCTTATAGCATTCATCTCCTAAATTTATAAATGTGTTGCGGGTTCCGCGTTAGATTTCAAACACTAGCCACGTCTTGTTTGAAAATACGCATTTCGGTACATTTTTGTCGTGTAGTACAAAAATCCCCGAAAAGTCCAAATGAAATCGGAGATCGAGAGACCCTCATAGCATTCTTCTCCTAAATATATAACAGTTATTCGGGTT
>NW_027333729.1:654-6561 GCF_000331145.2 Cicer arietinum
AAAACGCCCGAAAAGTCCAGATGAAATCGAGGACCGAGAGACCCTTATACCATTCTTCTTCTAAATTTATAAATGTGTTTCAGGATCCACGTCAGATTTCAAATACTAGCCATCATCTTGTTCGAAAATACGTATATCTGTCAATGTTAGTCGAATGGTACAAAAATTGCCTGAAATGTCCAGATGAAATTGAGGACCAGAAGACTCTTATAGCATTTTTCTCCTAAATTTACAACTGCGTTCCGGGTTTCGCAGGAGATTTCAAACACTAGCCATCGTCTTGTTCGAAAATACGGATTTTGGTCCATTTTAGTCAGGTGGTACGAAAATTGCCCGAAAAATTCAGTTAAAATCGAGGATCGGGAGACCCTTATATCACTATTCTCCAAAATTTATAACTGTGTTTAGGGTTTTGCTTCAAATTTCGAACACTAGCCCTCGTCAGGTCCGAAAATACAGATTTCGGTCCTTTTTTGTCGAGTAGTACGAAAATCGCCCGAATAATCCAAATGAAATCGAGGACCGAGAGACCCTTACAACATTCTTCTCCTAAATATATAACAGTGTTTCGAGTTATGCGTCAGATTTCAAACACTAGACATCGTCTTGTTCGAATATACGGATTTCGGTCAATTTTTGTCGTGTGGAACGAAAATCTCATGAAAAGTCCAGATGAAATCGAGGACCGAGCGACCCTTATATAATTCTTCTCCTTAATACATAACAGTGTTTTGGGTTCTGCGTCAGATTTCAAACACTAGCAATCGTCTGGTTTGAAAATACAGATTTTGGTCCATTTTTTGTCGAGGGGTCGAAACTCGCCCGAAACGTTCAGATGAAATTGTGGACCGAGGTTCCCTTATAACATTCTTCTTCTAAATTTATAACTGTGTTTCGGTTTTCACTTCAGATTTCAAAAACTAGCCATCATCTTGTTCGAAAATACGATTTTCAATCCATTTTAGTCGGGTTGAACAAAAATCGCCCGGAATGTCCAGATGAAATCGAGGATTGGGAAACCCTTATTGCATTCTCCTCCTAAATGTATAATAGTATTTCGGGTTCCGCGTCAGATTGAAAAAATGACCATTGGCTGGTTCGAAAAAATGGATTTTGGTCCATTTTGTCGGGTGGTACGAAAATCGCCAAAAAAGTCCAAATGAAATCAAGGACCGAGAGACCCTTTTAACATTCTTCTCCTGAATATATAATAGTGTTTCAGATTCTGCGTCAGATTTCAAACACTAGCCATCGTCTGGTTTGAAAATACGGATTTCGGTCCATATTTGTCATGTAGTACTAAAGTCCAAATGAAATTGAGGACCGAGAGACACTCACAACATACTTTTCCTAAATATATAACAGTGTTTCGAGTTCCGCATCAGATTTCAAATGCAAGCCATTGTCTAGTCAGAAAATACAGATTTTGGTCCCTTTTTTCGGGTTCTGCATCAGATTTCAAGCAGTAGCCATCGTCTGGTCCGAAAATTAAGATTTTTGGTCCATTTTTGTCGAGGCGTACAAAAATCTCCCGAAAAGTCCAGATGAAATCGAACAAGATGATGGCTAGTGTTTAAAATATGACTTGGATCCCGAAACACAGTTATAAATTTAGAAGAAGAATGCTAGAAGGATCTTTCAGTCCTTGATATCTTCTAGACTTTTCGGCGAATTTCGTACCCCTTGACAAAAATGGACCAAAATCTGTACTTTCGGACCAGACGATGGCTATTATTTAAAAACTGACGCGGAACCCGAATCACTGTTATATATTTAGGAGAAGAATGCTATAAGGTTCTCACGGTCCTCGATTTCATATGGAATTTTTGGGCGATTTTCGTACCACCTGACAAAAAAGGTCGAAATCTGTATTTTCGGGCCAAACAAGGGCTAGTGTTTGATATTTGATGCGGAACCCGAAACACAATTATAAATTATGGAGAAGAATGCTATCAGGGTCTCCCGGTCCTCGATTTCATCTGGACTTTTCGGGCGATTTTAGTACCACCCGACTAAAATGGACCGAAATCTGTATTTTCGAACAAGATAATGGCAATTGTTTCAAATCTGATGCGGAAACCAAAACACAATTATAAATTTAGAAGAAGAGTGCTATAAGGGACTCTCGGTCCTTGATTTCATATGGACTTTTCGAGCGAGTTTCGTACCCCTCGAGAAAAATTAACCAAATTTGTATTTTTGGACTAAACGATGTCTAGTGTTGGAAATTTGACGCGGAACCCGAATAACTGTTATATATTTAGGAGAAGAATGCTATTAGGGTCTCTCGATCCTCGATTTCATTTGGACTTTTCTGGGATTTTCGTACAACACGACAAAAATGTACCGAAATGCGTATTTTCGAACAAGACGTGGCCAGTGTTTGAAATCTGACGCGGAACCCAAAACACATTTATAAATTTAGGAGATGAATGCTATAAGGGTCTCTAGGTCCTGGATTTCATCTGGACTTTACGGGCGATTTTCGTATCCCTCAACAAAAATGGATCAAAATCTGTATTTTCGGACTAGACAATGGGTAGTGTTTGAAATCTAATGCGGAACCCGAAACACTTTTATATATTTAGGAGAAAAATTCTATAAGGGTATCCCGGTCCTCGATTTCATCTGGACATTTCAGGTGATTTTTTTACCACTTGACTAAAATGGATCGATATTCGTATTTTCGAACAAGATGACGGCTAATGTTTGAAATCTGACGCGAAAATCGAAACACTGTTATAAATTTAGAAGAAGAATTCTATAAGGGACTCTCGGTCCTCGATTTCATCTAAACCTTTCGGGCAAGTTTCATACCCCTCGACAAGCATGGACCAAAATCTATATTTTCAAACCAGACGATAGCTAGTATATGAAATATGACGCGGAACCTGATACACTGTTATATATTAAGGAGAAGAATGTTAAAAGGGTATCTCGGTCCTCAATTTCATCTGGACTTTTCATGCAATTTTCATACCACCGGACAAAAATGGACCGAAATCCATATTTTCGTATAAAACGATGGATAGTGTTTGAAAACTGACACGGAACCTGAAACACAGTTATAAATTTAGGAGAAGAATTCTACAAGAGTCTTCTGGTCCTCGATTTCATCTGGACATTTCGGGCGATTTTCGTACCACTTGACTAAAATGGAACGATATCCATATTTTTGAACAAGAAGATGGCTATTGTTTGAAATCTGACGCGGAAACCGTAACACAATTATAAATTTTGAAGAAGAATGCTATAAGGGTATCTCGATCCTCGATTTCATCTGGACTCTTGGGGCGATTTTTGTACCACCCGACAAAAATGAACTGAAATCCAAATTTTCAAACAAGACGATGGATAGTGTTCGAAAACAGATGCGGAACCCGAATCACAATTATAAATTTAGGAGAAGAATTCTACAAGAGTCTTCTGGTCCTCGATTTCATCTGGACTCTTGGGGCGATTTTTGTACCACCCGACAAAAATGAACTGAAATCCAAATTTTCAAACAAGACGATGGATAGTGTTCGAAAACAGATGCGGAACCCGAATCACAATTATAAATTTAGGAGAAGAATTCTACAAGAGTCTTCTGGTCCTCGATTTCATCTGGACTCTTGGGGCGATTTTTGTACCACCCGACAAAAATGAACTGAAATCCAAATTTTCAAACAAGACGATGGATAGTGTTCGAAAACAGATGCGGAACCCGAATCACAATTATAAATTTAGGAGAAGAATTCTACAAGAGTCTTCTGGTCCTCGATTTCATCTGGACTTTTCGGCGATTTTCGTACCACCTTACAAAAATGGACCAAAATCTGTATTTTTGAACAAGATGATGGCTAGTGCTTAAAAATCTGACGGAAAACCGAAACATTGTTATAAATTTAGAAGATGAATGCTATAAGGGACTCTCGGTCCTCGATTTCATCTGAATTTTTCGTGTAAGTTTCGTACCCCTCGACAAAAATGGACCAAAATCTGTATTTTTAAACCAGACGATAGCTAGGGCTTGAAATATGAAGCGGAACCTAAAACACTATTTTATATTTAGTTGAAGAATGTTAAAAGGGTCTCTTGGTCCTCGATTTCATTTGGACTTTTTAGGGGATTTTCGTACCACCCGACAAAAATTTACCAAAATCCATTTTTTCAAACCTAACTATGGTTAGTTTTTTAAATATGATGCGGAACCCGAAATACTGTTATAAAATTTAGGAGAACAATGCAATAATGGTTTCATGGTCCTCAATTTCATTTGTACTTTTCGGGCGATTTTCGTACCACCCGACAAAAAGGGACCAAAATGTGTATTTTTGGACCATACGATAGCTTGTATTAGAAATGTGACTCGGAACCCGAAACACATTTATAAATTTAGGAAAAGAATGCAATAAGAGTCTCCTGATCCTCGATTTCATCTGGACATTTCGGGAGATTTTCGTACCACCAGACTAAAATGGAACGATACCTGTACTTTCGAACAAGATGATGGCTAGTATTTCAATTCTGACGCGGAACTTGAAACACAATTATAAATTTAGAAGAAAATCCATAGCTTGTATCAAAACTCTGACTCGGAAATGAAAACTAAGGCGGAAACCGAAAAAAAGTAATAAATTTAGAAGAAGAATGCTATAAGTGTCTCTAGACTTTTATGGCGATTTTCATACCCCGTGACAAAAATTGACCAAAATCTGTATTTTCGGACTAGACGATTACTAGTGTTTGAAATCTGACACGGAAATTTTCATACCCCGTGTCTCCCGATCCTCGATTTCATCTGGTATTTTCGGGTGATTATCGTACCACCCGACTAAAATGGACCAAAGTTCGTATTTTTGAACAAAACAATGGCTAGTATTTGAAATCTGATACGGAAATTGGAACACTATTTTAAATTTAGGAGAAGAATGCTATAAGGGTCTCTCGGTCCTCGATTTCATATGGACTTTGCAGGCGATATTCTTACCCCTCGACAAAAAATGATCGAAATCTACATTTTTGGACCAGACGATGGCAAGTGATTGAAATCTGGCGCATAACTTTTAAACTAGTAATAAATTTTGGAGAAGAATGCTATCAGGGTCTCCAAGTCCTCAGTTTCATCTGGACTTTCCGGGTGATTTTGTACCACCCGATAAAAAATGGACGAGAATCCGTATTTTGAACCAGATGATTGCTAGTATTTGAAATCTAACGCGGAACCCGAAACTCAGTTATAAATTTAGGACAAGAACACTATAAGGGTCTCCCGGTCATTGATTTAATATGGGCTTTTCGAGAGATTTTCGTACCACCCGACAAAAATAGACCGAATTCCGTATTTTCGAACAAGACAATTGCTAGTGTTTGAAATCTGAGGCGGAACCCGAAACTCCGTTATAAATTTTGGAGAAGAATGTTATAAGGGTTTCCTGGTCTTCGATTTCATTTGGTCTTTTCGGGCGATTTTCGTGCCACTCGAAAAAAATGGACCAAAATTCGTATTTTCATACTAGACTTTGGCTAGTGTTGGAAATCTAGCTCATAACTCGAAACATATTTATAAATTTTGGTGAAGAATGCTATAAGGGTCTCCCAGTCCTAGATTTCATTTGGACTCTTCGGGCGACTTTCGTACCACCCGACTAAAATGGACTGAAACCCGTATTTTTGAACAATATGATGCCTAGTTTTTAAAATCTGACACGGAAACCGAAAAACAGTTATAAATTTAGAAGAATAATCCTATCAGGGTCTCCATGTCCTAAATTTCATCTGGACTTTTTGGGCGATTTTCTTACCCCTCGAAAAAAATGGACCGAAATCTATTATTCGGACCAGATGATGGCTAGTGTTTGAAATCTGATGCAAAATCCGAAACACTTTTATAAATTTAGGAGAAGAATATTGTAAGGGTCTCCC
>NW_027333729.1:6574-13515 GCF_000331145.2 Cicer arietinum
TAAAACATAATTATAAATTTTGGAGAAGACTGATATAAGGGTGTCCCGGTCCTAGATTTCATCTGGACTTTTCGGGTGATTTTCGTACCACCCGACTAAAATGGACAAAAATTCGTACTTTCGAACAAAACGTTGGTAAGTGTTTGAAATCTGACGCGGAACTCGAAACACAGTTATAAATTTAGAAGAAGAATGCTATAACGGTCTCTCGTTCATAGATTTCATTTGGACTTTTCGAGCGATTTTCGTACCACCTGACTAAAATGGAACGAAATTCGTATTTTAAAACAAAACGATGGTTAGTGTTTGAAATCTGGCGCGGAACCCGAATCACAGTTATAAATTTTGGAGAAGAATGCTATAAGGGAGACCAGGTCTTCGATTTCATTTGGACTTTTTCTGGCGATTGTCATACCACCTAACTAAAATAGACTGAAATTCGTATTTTCCAACAAGACTATGGCTAGTGTTGAAATCTGACGCGGAACCTGAAACACAGTTATAAATTTAGAAGAAGAATGTTATAAGGGTCTCTCGATCCTCGATTTCATCTGGACCTTTTGGCCGATTTTCGTACCACCGAACAAAAATGGACCAAAATTTGTATTTTGGGACCAGACAATGGATAGTTTTTAAAATTGGGCGTGGAGCCCAAAAAACAGTTTTAAATTTTGGAGAAGAATGCTATAACGGTCTCTTGGTCCTCGATTTCATCTGGTTTTTTCGGGAGGTTTTCGTGCCACACGATTAAAATGGACCGAAATTCATATTTTCAAACAAAACTATGCTTAGTGTTTGAAATTTGTCGCGGAACGTGAAACACAATTATAAATTTTGGAGAAGAATGCTATAAAGGTCTTAAGGTCCTCGATTTGATCTGGACTTTTTGGACGATTTTCGTACCACCTTACAAAAATTAACCAAAATCTCAATTTTCGAACAAAACGATGGTAAGTGTTTGAAATCTGACACAGAACCCGTTACACAGATTTAAATTTAGATGAAGAATGTTATAAGGGTCTCTCTGTCCTCGATTTCATCAGGACTTTTCGGGAAATTTTTGTACCCCTCGACAAAAATGGACCAAAATCTGTATTTTCAGACCAGACGATGGCTAGTGATTGAAATCTGACCCGAAATGGGAAATATTGTTATATATTTAGGAGAAGAATGCCATAAGGCTCACCCGGTCCTCGATTTCATCTGGACTTTTCAAGCGATTTTCGTAACCCTCGACAAAAAAGGACCAAAATCTGTATTTCCAAACATGACGAGGGCTAGTGTTGGAAATCTAACGCAGAACCCGAAACATAGTTATAAATTTTGGAGAAGAATGATATAACGGTCTCTCGGTCCTCGATTTCATTTGCACTTTTTATGGTGATTGTCATACCACCTAACTAAAATTGACCGAAATTCGTATTTTCGAACAAGACTATGGCTAGTGTTGAAATCTAACGCGGAACCTGAATCACCGAACAAAAGGGTCTCCCTATCCTCGATTTCATCTGAACTTTTTGGCCGATTTTCGTACCACCGAACAAAAATGGACCGAAATTCGTATTTTCGTACTAGACAATGGCTAGTGCTTAAAATCGGGCGCGGAGCCCGAAAAATTGTTTTAAATTTTGGAGAAGAATGCTATAAGGGTCCCATGGTCCTCGATTTCATCATGTCTTTTTGGGCGATTTTCGTGCCACACGATTAAAATGAACCGAAATTCAAATTTTCCAACAAAACGATGGTTAGTGTTTGAAATCTGTCGCGGAACGTGAAACACAATTATAAATTTTGGAGAAGAATGCTATAAAGGTCTTCCAGTCCTCGATTTGGTTTGGCCTTTTTGGATGATTTTCTTACCACCCTGCTAAAATGAACCAAAATCTGTATTTTCGAACAAAACGATGGTTAGTGTTTGAAATTTGACACAGAACCCGTTACAAAGATATAAATTTAGATGAAGAATGTTATAAGGGTCTCTTTGTCCTCGATTTCATCTGGACTTTTCGGGCAACTTTCGTACCCCTCGACAAAAATAGACCAAAATCTGTATTTTCAGACCAGACGATGGCTAGTGATTGAAATATGACACTAAAGGAGAAACATTGTTATATATTTAGGAGAAGAATGCTATAAGGGTCACCCGGTCCTCGATTTCATCTAGACTTATCGAGCAATTTTCGTAACCCTCGACAAAAAAGGTCTGAAATCTGTATTTTCAAACATGACGAGGGCTAGTGTGGGAAATCTGACGCGGAACCCGAAACACAGATATAAATTTTGCAGAAGAATGATATAAGGGTCTCCCGGTCCTAGATTTCATTGGCACTTTTCGGGCGATTTTCGTACCACCCGACTAAAATAGACCGAAATTCGTATTTTAGAAAAAAATGATGGCTAGTGTTTGAAATCTAACGCCGAACCCGAACACAGTTATAAATTTAGAAGAAGAATGTTATAAGGGTCTCTCGGTCCTTGATTTCATCTAGACTATCGGGCAATTTTCGTAACCCTTGACAAAAAAGGACCGAAATTTTTATTTTCAAACATGACGAGGGGTAGTGTTGGAAATCTAACGCGGAACCCGAAACACAGTTATAATTTTTGTATTAGAATGCTATAAGGGTCTCTCGATCCTCGATTTCTACTTGGCTTTTCGGGCGATTTTCATACCACCCGACTAAAATGGACCGAAATCCATATTTTTGAACAAGACGATGGCTAGTGTTTGAATTCTGACGCAGAAACCGAAACACAATTGTAAATTTTGGAGAAGAATGCTATAAGGGTCTTCCGGTTCTCGATTTCATCTAGACTTTTTGGTCGATTTTCGTACCCATCGACAAAAATATGCTGAAATCTGTATTTTCAGACCAAACAACGGCTAGTGTTTAAGTTTTGACGCGGAACCCGGACCACAAGTATAAATTTTGGAGAAGAATGCTATAAGGGTCTCCCGGTCCTCGATTTCATCTAGACTTTTTGGTCGATTTTCGTACCCATCGACAAAAATATGCTGAAATCTGTATTTTCAGACCAAACAACGGCTAGTGTTTAAGTTTTGACGCGGAACCCGGACCACAAGTATAAATTTTGGAGAAGAATGCTATAAGGGTCTCCCGGTCCTCGATTTCATCTAGACTTTTTGGTCGATTTTCGTACCCATCGACAAAAATATGCTGAAATCTGTATTTTCAGACCAAACAACGGCTAGTGTTTAAGTTTTGACGCGGAACCCGGACCACAAGTATAAATTTTGGAGAAGAATGATATAAGGGTCTCCCACTCCTCGATATCACTTGGACTTTTTCGTCGATTTTCGTACCACCATACTAAAATGGACCGAAATTTGTATTTTCGAACAAAACGATGGTTAGTGTTTTCAATCTTGCACGAACCCAAAACACAGTTATAAATTTTGGAGAAGAATGCTATAAGGGTCTCCCGGTCCTCGATTTCATCTAGACTTTTCAGGCGATTTTTGTATCACCTGACAAAAATGGACCAAAATCCGTATTTTCTTACAAGAAGATGGCTAGTGTTTGAAATCTGATGCGGAAGCCGAAACACAAATATAAATTTTGGAGAAAAATGCTATAAGGGTATCCTGGTCCTCGATTTCATCTGGTCTATTCGGGCAATTTTTGTACCACCCGACAAAAATAGACCGAAAATCGTATTTTCGGACCAGACGATGGCTAGTGTGTGAAATCTGGCGCAGAACCCGAAACACAGTTATAAATTTTGGAGAAGAATACTATAATTGTCTCCCAATCCTCGATTTCATCTTGACTTTTCGGGAGATTTTCATTCCACCCGACTAAAATGGACCGAAATCCGTATTTTCGAACAAGACGATGGCTAGTGTTTCAAATCTAACGCGGAACCCGCAACACAGTTATAAATTTAGAACAAAAATTCTATAATGCTTTCCCGGTCCTCGATTTCATTTCTACTTTTCGAGCGACTTTCGTACCCATCGAAGATAATGCACCATCATCTGTATTTTCGGACTAGACGATGGCTAGTGTTTGAAATCTGGTGCCGAGCCCTAAACAAAGTTATAAATTCTGTAGATGAATGCTATGATGATCTCACAGTCCTTGATTTCATTGGGACCTTCGGGCGACTTTCGTACCCCTAGACAAAAAAGGACCAACATCTGTATTTTTGGACCAGACAATGACTAGTGTTTGAAATCTGTCGCAGAACCTGAAACATAGTTATAAATTTTAGAGAAGAATGCTATAAAAGTCTCTTAGTCCTTGATTTCATCGGGACTTTTCAGGCGATTTTTCTACCACCCGACAAAAATGGACCAAAATCGGGTGGTACGAAAATCCCCAATTTCATCTAGACTTGTTAGGAAATTTTCGTACCACCAGACAAAAATGGAACGAAATTCGTATTTTTAGACCAAATGATGGCTAAAGTTCAAAATATGACCCGAAATACAATTATAAATATAGGAGAAGAATTATTTTTAATTATTACATTATTTGACAACTCTATTTTATTAAATGTTATTATTATGTTCGTTTTATAGTTTTACAATATAACGAAGATAATAATAATATATAACAAAATAGAGTTGTCAAATAAAGTAATAATTACATATTAATTTCACAACTCAATTTTGTTATATGTTATTATTATCTTCGTTTTGTAGTTGTACTAAATAACGAAAATAATAATAACATATAATAAAAAAGAGTTGTCAAATAAAGTAGTAATTACATATTTATTTGACAACTCTATTTTGTTATATGTTATTATTATCTTCGTTTTGTAGTTGTACTAAATAACGAAAATAATAATAACATATAATAAAAAAGAGTTGTCAAATAAAGTAGTAATTACATATTTATTTGACAACTCTATTTTGTTATATGTTATTATTATCTTCGTTTTGTAGTTGTACTAAATAACGAAAATAATAATAACATATAATAAAAAAGAGTTGTCAAATAAAGTAGTAATTACATATTTATTTGACAACTCTATTTTGTTATATGTTATTATTATCTTCGTTTTGTAGTTGTACTAAATAACGAAAATAATAATAACATATAATAAAAAAGAGTTGTCAAATAAAGTAGTAATTACATATTTATTTGACAACTCTATTTTGTTATATGTTATTATTATCTTCGTTTTGTAGTTGTACTAAATAACGAAAATAATAATAACATATAATAAAAAAGAGTTGTCAAATAAAGTAGTAATTACATATTTATTTGACAACTCTATTTTGTTATATGTTATTATTATCTTCGTTTTGTAGTTGTACTAAATAACGAAAATAATAATAACATATAATAAAAAAGAGTTGTCAAATAAAGTAGTAATTACATATTTATTTGACAACTCTATTTTGTTATATGTTATTATTATCTTCGTTTTGTAGTTGTACTAAATAACGAAAATAATAATAACATATAATAAAAAAGAGTTGTCAAATAAAGTAGTAATTACATATTTATTTGACAACTCTATTTTGTTATATGTTATTATTATCTTCGTTTTGTAGTTGTACTAAATAACGAAAATAATAATAACATATAATAAAAAAGAGTTGTCAAATAAAGTAGTAATTACATATTTATTTGACAACTCTATTTTGTTATATGTTATTATTATCTTCGTTTTGTAGTTGTACTAAATAACGAAAATAATAATAACATATAATAAAAAAGAGTTGTCAAATAAAGTAGTAATTACATATTTATTTGACAACTCTATTTTGTTATATGTTATTATTATCTTCGTTTTGTAGTTGTACTAAATAACGAAAATAATAATAACATATAATAAAAAAGAGTTGTCAAATAAAGTAATAATTAAATCTTTATTTGACAACTATATTCCATTATATGTTATTATTATTATCGTTTTATAGTAATACTTTGCAATGAAGATAACCTTATATACTATAACCCGAACCTCAAACCCAAAACCATAAACCCTAAATCCTAAACCTTAAACTTTAAACCCTAAACACTCAACCCAAAGTCCTGAACCTTAAACTCTAAACCATAATCCCTAAACCTGATTTCTTGAACCCTAAACACCATAACACACTAAAACCTAATAAAATAAAGATGTAATTATTACTTTTTTTGACATCTCTATTTTTTTTATATGTTATTATTATATATTTGTTATATAGTTAAACTATAAAATGAAGATAATAATAACATAAATTACATATTTAGTTGACAACTCTATTTTATTATATGTTACGGATTTTAGTCCGTTATTGTCGGGTGGTACGAAAATCGTCCAAAAAGTCCTGATGAAAAGGAGGAGCGGGAGAGACTTTTAGCATGATTCTCCTAAATTTATAGTTGTGTTTCAGCTTAGATTTGAAACACTAGCCATCGTCTTGTGAAAAATACAAAATTTAGTATATTTTTGTCTAGTGGTACGAAAATCGCCCGAAAAGTTCAGATGAAATCGAGGACAAGAAGACCCTTATACCATTTTTCTCCTAAATTTGTAACTGTGTGTCGGGCTCGGCGTCATATTTCAAACACTAACCGTCGTTTGAACCAAAAATACGAATTTTAGTTCATTTTTGTTTTGAAGTACGAAAATCGCTAGAGAAGTCCAAATGAAATCGAGGACCTAGAGTCTCTTTTAGAATTCTACTCCAAAATTAATATATATGTTTTCGATTTCGTGTCAGATTTCAAACACTAGCCATGTTCGGGTCCAAAATTACAAATTTTTGTCCTTTTTTGTCGAGTTGTACGATAATCGCCCAAGAAGTCCAAATGAAGTCGAGGTTCGAAAGATTCTTATAGAATTCTTCTCCTACATTTAAGATAGTGTTTCGGGTTCCGTGTCAAATTTCAAACACTAGCCATCGTCTAGTCCGAAAATACAGTTTTCGGTCCATTTTTGTTGTTTGGAACGATTTTCAAACCCTAGCCATTATC
>NW_027333730.1:0-9405 GCF_000331145.2 Cicer arietinum
AAAAGTTCGACTAGCCTTAACTAGATTATGTTTCTTCTTTAGGGAAATTTGTAGTAAAGTGATTGACCCTCAGAAATTACCGACATTCAGAGGGAAATTGTTGTTACTTTGTGTGAGCTTGAAATGTATTTCCCACCCTCGTTTTTTGATATAATGGTTCACCTTACTGTTCATCTGGTTAAGGAGACACAACTTTGTGGGCCAGCTTATATGAGATGGATGTATCCGATAGAACGATATATGAAAATATTAAAAGGGTACATAAAAAGTAGAAGTCGACCAGAAGGTTGTATTGCTGAACGGTACATTGTTGAAGAGGCTGCTGAATTTTGTACTGAATATCTGTCCAATGTTGAATCCATAGGGCTTCCCATGTCTCGTCATTCGGGAAGAATGTCAAGAGAAGGGATAATTGGAAGGCGGCCACTAACTATATCAAGGACATAAAGGACATAATGGGAGCAGGCACAATTGTATGTTCTGCACAATGATGATGAGGTTCAACCGTATGTTACAATACACATGGATCAGTTATCTCGTTTGAACATGAATATGAATCAAAATTGGATAACTCGAGAGCACAATCGAAGTTTTATAACATGGTTAAAAAATCACATAAAGTCAAAATTTGATATAGACCCCGGATCAATTTCACTGAGATTGAGGTGGCTAGCAAATGGTCTGAGCTTACATGTCTTTTCTTACACTGGTTATGTTATTAACGGCTACACATTTTATACCAAAGAACAAGATGATCAGACCACTATGCAAAATAGCGGAGTCTATAAGACCCATAATTTTAAAGTACACTTTATGTACTTATGTATATTTTGGATTTTGGCTCGGAGGTTTTTTAGCCAAAGTTAATAATATTTTGGGGTTTTTGTGATCAAAAAGATATTTTAATGACGATTAAAATTTCTCGTCGATAAATAAATTGAAATTAACTGCGGTGAATCCTTTACGGAGAATTTAATGCGTTTCGGGTGAAATGGTAATTTAACAAATATCTTGATATTTTGAGATATTTGTTAAGTTATGTTTATTTTATATTTATGTGTTTGTTTGGAGGGAAAAAGAAAGGAAAACTAGAAGGAAGGAAAAGGAAAAGAAAAGAGTATATAAAGGAAGGAAGGAAAAAGGAAGAAAGGAAAAACAAAGGAAAGAAAAAGAAAGGAAGGAAAATCATAAAATTTCTTTTCTTCAAAACTAGTAACCCAAGGTTGGCGGAGAGTTAGATCAAGGTTTTCGCAACTCCACTCTTCCTCTTTGATTCGAAAACGAAGAAAAACGGTTTTTGAGATCCAAACACAAACCCCTCTGTTTCTTCTAGATCCAAGCTTCATTTCTCGAAGAGATAGAAGGGAAAGTTGCTCACCACCATGCTACGGTGCTAGTGAACTAATTTGGAAACGGCGTTGCGAGCGGAGATTTTACCAGAAT
The DNA here is from genome assembly GCF_000331145.2 of Cicer arietinum. NCBI lineage: Eukaryota > Viridiplantae > Streptophyta > Magnoliopsida > Fabales > Fabaceae > Cicer > Cicer arietinum. Next base: position 1,444 of record NW_027333730.1, read on the forward strand.
TACTCGCGGTACCGGAAACACACGTTAAAGCTAACGTTGAGGTAAGGGCTCCATATGAGCCGGACCGAGTTGATGAGATTGCAAAAGCAGTTGAAGAAGATCTTCGAGATTGTCCTAAAATGTTTGAAAGTTTGTTGAGTGATGCAGAGAAAGAATTATATAATGGTTGTACTAAATTCACAAGACTGTCAGCGATATTAAAGTTGTACAACTTAAAAGCGAGTAATGGATGGTCTGATAAAAGCTTTACGGAATTATTAACACTCATAAAAGATATGTTGCCAGATGATAATGAACTTCCCAGTCGAACCTACGAGGCTAAACGGATTTTGTGTTCTATTGGAATGAGTTACGAAAGGATTCATGCGTGTCCTAACGATTGCATTTTATTTCGAAACGAATATGAACTACTTAAGGCGTGTCCGAAATGCAATGTCTCTCGATATAAGAAGAAAGAATCTACTCCAGCAAAAGTCGTGTGGTATTTTCCTATAATACCAAGATTTAGGCGCATGTATCGCAGTGAAGAAGATTCAAAACACTTGACATGGCATGCAGATGAAAGAATTAGAGATGGAATGTTTCGACACCCTGCAGATTCCCCACAATGGGCAAAAATTGATCACGAGTATCCTGAATTCGGGATAGAGTCAAGAAATCTAAGACTTGCACTTTCTACTGATGGAATGAATCCACATGGTCTTCAAAGCATCTCACATAGCACGTGGCCTGTGATTTTGGTAATATATAACCTACCTCCATGGTTATGTATGAAGCGTAAGTTTATGATGTTGTCTCTGTTAATTTCTGGACCCAAACAACCGGGGAATGATATCGACGTATACTTGACTCCTTTAATTGAAGATTTAAAAATTCTGTGGGAGACAGGTGTGGAAGTTTATGATGGGTATAGGAAAAAGTGTTTCAATTTGAGGGCTATGTTGTTCGGCACAATTAATGATTTTCCAGCATATGGTAATTTATCAGGATATAGCATTAAAGGTCAGTGTGCATGTCCTATATGTGAAGAGAGTACAAATTGGATGCGGTTGAAACATTGTAAGAAGAATGTGTTTCTTGGACATCGTAGATTTTTACCTTATAGTCATCAGTATCGTGGGTGGAGAAATGCATTCAATGGAAAATCAGAGGAAGGTAAAGCTCCTTTAGCACCGACTGGATATCAAATACTTGAAAAAGTACAAGGTTTGACCAATAAATTTGGCAAACCTTTTGCGGGAGAGCTGGTGAAAACTGGGTGGAAGAAAAAGTCAATTTTCTTTGAATTGCCATATTGGAAGTCATTGTATGTAAGACATTTCCTCGATGTGATGCATATTGAAAAAAATGTATTTGAAAGTGTTATTGGTACGTTACTCAATGTTCCAGGAAAGTCTAAAGATGGCGTCAATGCAAGATTGGACTTGGTCGATATGGGAATAAGAAATGAACTGGCTCCAGTAAAGAAAGGAAATCGCACATATCTACCTCCAGCCGCTCATACTCTATCTAGAAAGGAAAAAATTGTTTTATGTAAATTTCTACACGAAGTTAAAGTTCCAGAAGGATACTCTTCGAACATTAAAAATTTGGTTTGTATGAAAGACCTCAAGTTAAAAGGTTTGAAGACCCATGATTGTCATATTATAATGGAGCATTTGCTACCAATAGGTATACGTTCCATTTTACCTGAAAAAGTTCGACTAGCCTTAACTAGATTATGTTTCTTCTTCAGGGAAATTTGTAGTAAAGTGATCGACCCTCAGAAATTACCGACATTGCAGAGGGAAATTGTTGTTACTTTGTGTGAGCTTGAAATGTATTTCCCACCATCGTTTTTTGATATAATGGTTCACCTTACTGTTCATCTGGTTAAGGAGACACAACTTTGTGGGCCAGCTTATATGAGATGGATGTATCCGATAGAACGATATATGAAAATATTAAAAGGGTACGTAAAAAGTAGAAGTCGACCAGAAGGTTGTATTGCTGAACGATACATTGTTGAAGAGGCTGCTGAATTTTGTACTGAATATCTGTCCAATGTTGAATCCATAGGGCTTCCCATGTCTCGTCATTCGGGAAGACTATCAGGAGAAGGGATAACTGGAAGGAGACTACTGACTATATCAAGGACAGAATGGGAGCAGGCACAATTGTATGTTCTGCACAATGATGATGAGGTTCAACCGTATGTTACAATACACATTGATCAGTTATCTCGTTTGAACATGAATAGGAATCAAAATTGGATAACTCGAGAGCACAATCGAAGTTTTGTAACATGGTTAAAAAATCACATAATGTCAAAATTTGATATAGACCCCGGATCAATTTCAAATAGATTGAGGTGGCTAGCAAATGGTCCGAGCTTACATGTCTTTTCTTACACTGGTTATGTTATTAACGGCTACACATTTTATACCAAAGAACAAGATGATCAGACCACTATGCAAAATAGTGGAGTCACTCTCGTAGCTGAAGCGATGCATGTCTCAAGTGCAAAAGACAAAAACCCAATATATGCAAATCTATCATATTTTGGGGTTATCGAGCGCATATGGGAGTTAGACTACACTTCGTTTCGTGTTCCTATATTTGGTTGCAAGTGGGTCGATAATAATAATGGCGTTCGGATTGATGAGTCAGGATTCTTGCTTGTCGATTTTAATAGGGTGGGGTACAAAGACGAGCCTTTTATTTTAGCATCGCAAGCTCAACAAGTGTTTTATGTCACTGATCCTTCTGATGATAAATGGTCTGTTGTCCTATCGACCAATAAAATAAGTGATGATAACAATAATGATGAAGATGTTGGTAATGATCTTTTATTTGCAACATCACAACAACCACATGAAATTGATTCAACTGATGATGGTTTATATCTTAGAGATGATCATGATGAGGGAATTTGGATTAATCCATCGTTCCGTATTGTAAATGGACAAACAAATGTGAATCCCACCAGGAAAAGAAGAAGGGGATCTTAATGTACATGTTTAATTGTTTTATATAAGCCATGCATGTAATCTGAACTGTGTTATTGTAAATATGCATGTAATCTGAATTGAGTGTTTTATACTAAGTTCTGATTAATTTATTTTCTGCTTATATTTAGCTTGATTTGAGTGTTTCATACCAAGTTCATGTAACAATGAGTTTTTTTATATTTAGCTTGATTTACATGAACTGAACTGAATATAAATTAGTAATTTACATGAACTGAACTGAACAGAGAGATTCTCTTTTGCTCAGTGCATATATATATAGATTCTTCAGAAGTTCTCATTTCTAATAATTCATCATCTCCTAAAGTATTGTGATAAAGACAATGATAACAATATTTTTAATCCAATAAACAATGATAAAAAGGTTTTTAATGTCATCCCAACCCAAATAAACCAAACACAAAAATAAAATAAAGAGACATTTTACAGCGCTTATCTTAAAAAGCGCTGTAAAAGATCCTTTTAAAAATAAAATAATGAGTGTTTTATACCTTTTACAGCGCTTTTCACACAAAGCGCTGTAAACGACTCTTTTGAAAGTGAGTAAAAAAGACATTTTACAGCGATAACAATGTTTTTAATCCAATAAACAATGATAACAATGTTTTTAATGTCATCCCAACCCAAATAAACCAAACACAAAAATAAAATAAAGAGACATTATACAGCGCTTATTTGAAAAAGCGTTGTAAAAGGCTTTAAAAATAACATTCATCAGACACCTAACATGACCTTATCTAACAGGATTTTCTTCAAACACCTTGTACGCATCATGGGAATCCCCAAAAACACATTGTTAACAAAAACATCAGACTCAAACCCATTTTTCGCAACATAGCAATGAACCTGAAGACCAACTTTCAAACCAGTTATCGACGAATTAGCACATGATTTAAGAAGGAAAGGGAATGTAAAGAGATAAAAAGGGTGTTGAGGTGGAGATTGAATTGTGAGAGAGTAAGCTTTGATGTTTGTGAAGAAGATGCATAAAATGAGAAGAGTTTGGTAAGAGGAAGAGAAGCGCTGTAATAAAACAATGAGGCCTTTTACAACGCTTATTTAAAAAAGCGTTGTAACAGGCTTTAAAAAAAAATTCATATACCATAATAAAACAAGGAGGTCTTTTACAACGCTTTTTCAAATAAGTGCTGTAAAAGAGCCTTTTAAAATTAACATAATGACACCTTTTACAACGCTTATTTGAAAAAGCGTTGTAAAAGGCTTTAAAAAAACATTCATATAACATAATAAAACACGGAGGTCTTTTGCAGCGCTTATTGGGAGAAGCGCTGTAAAAGAGCCTTTTAAAAATTTAAATAAAGACGCCTTTTAGAGCGCTTTTCAAACAAGCGTTGTAAAAGGCTTATAAAAAAGCGTTGTAAAAGGGTTACGTATATATAACAGTAACCGCTTCAGTTTCCTCTTCATTACGTAAACTTCACTATCATCTCAACCTTCATCGTTCTTCTCTTCTTTTGCAAACCCTATCATCCCGTCCATTACGAACCTTATTTCCACGATCATCTCCTTCATTTCGAACCTTATTTCCATCCAAGATCATCTCTCCCATTTCACACAATATATTTTCATTGAAATACGTAACCCTCATTACGTATTTCTTCAAACCGTATTTCTGTGAACCATATTTCTGTGAACTTTCTGCAAACCCTCTTTTCTTTGCATTTCGTCTTTCTTCGAACCATCATTATTCAGGTATTGATGTTATTAAATTTTTGTAATCATTAGAATGCATGTTGAGCTTTTTTAAGATATACTGATACATGTTGAGTTTGTTTATAATAATGCATGATCCATGTTGAGCTTGTTGATGTTATACTAAAGTGCATGTTGAACTTGTTGTAGTTAAATGGATACAAACAAAGATTTAGAAGTTCAAAATGAAGAAGTTGGCACCTCTAAGACTTACGAAAAAGAAGTCAAACGTGGTGCAACTATCATGCAAAGGGTGATTAAAGCACGGAGCAGTGGCATTAAATTTGAGGTATACTATATATACTCTGTTTGCTGTGTGTTTTTTTATCTTTTTTTAGGGTTTAGGGCATGTACTTACTATATGAGTTTATTAGGTTGGCTGGAACGAGAGTGGTCAGCCAGTTGACCCCAACAGCTCCATGTTTGTAAGCTACATTGGGGCTGTTGTTCGTCAAAATGTCCCAATAACAATAGACAACTGGAGAGATAAGGCGTTGAAGGATGCCAAAGATATCATCTGGAATGACATTCAAGTAAATATTTTGATCTACTCTTTTGTCATTTATAATTTTTTTTCTGTAAAATACATTACTTATAATTGTTTTCATTGCAGACCACTTTTGTTCTTGATGAGGAACGAAAGTCATATGTTTTGAGAGTTGCTGGGAAAATCCATCGTGGATTTAGATCCCATCTCTCAAATTTCTATCTAAAAGATAGAGAAGGAAACACAAATGCTGAACCTCCAAAGATATATCAACATTATATATCAAAGGATGAATGGAGTGCATTTGTTTCCAAACGTTCTGACCCGGCGTTTGTCGTAAGTTATTAATTTATTAGCATTTGTGTTTTATTATTCATATTCGTAGCGTATTTTAAATTTTTACACAATTAAACATTATATATCAAATGAGGAATGGAGTGCATTTGTTTCCAAATGTTTGGACCCCGCATTTGTCGTAAGTGATTAATTTATTAGCATTTGTGTTTTATTATTCATATTCGTAGAGTATTTTAAATTTATACACAATTGCTATTTTTTTTTTATATAGAATATTAGTAAGGCAAATCGCGAAAGAGCAAGCAATCCAACCCACCCATACAAAAAATCACATATGGGATATGCACACCTTGATCAAAAACTTGTAAGTAATTAAACATCACTTTTATATAATGAAGTAATTTGTATTATAAACTATAGTGTGTAACTAATTTGTATTATTTTGTTTATGATCTTAACGAATAGCGACAAGACACCCAAGCCGATCAACCCTTGGGTCGTCATATCTTATGGAAGGAAGCGCGTGTTGTTGATAATGAAAATGTCAAAAAAGTAGTAGAACTTTGTGTAAGTAACATTATCACTTTAATATCACTTGAACACTTTTTAATATTGTATTTTAAAAATGCTATTGAACTTATCTTTTTAATCCTACATGTATTTTAGGAGATTATCAAACAAAGTTCTGAAACTCAAGAGGGCAACAAGGATACTTGCAGAGACATTATGGGTAAAGTGTTTAATGTCCCTGAATATTCCGGTCGAGTTAGGGGGGAAAGATTTGGCGTAACTCCCAAAATGCATTTTTCTCAAGAGAAGCGCCAAAAACCTTCCAACGAGGAAGTATTAGAGAAGCTCAAAATTCTTACAGAGCAAGTGGCACTTTTGGTGAATACGAACAAAGACAAGCAACTCTCGGATCAGCTCCAACATGAAATACAAATGGAGAGTGAAACCGCGAGTTGCAACGTCGGTCTCAAAAGTATTCCCGAGGTAATTAATTACTTACTTGATTATGTAATTACTTATGTATTAAACAAACTTATATATTAACCGTACTTATGTTTTAACTATTTGATTTAGGGTGTCACTACATGCGTGATATACTTGTCCTCGCCTACTCATCGGAAGGTGGGAAAAGGAAAATTGTACAATACTTCGGGAGAAGTATTGCACAATACTCTGATCCCTACGGGCCATGTCAAAGTATCACCTGTTGTTGCTTTCGAACCAACTGCACCGTTGCCGATACCGGACAACGATGGAGATATGCAGTTATTGGGTGAATCTATTGGTAGTTACGTGGCATGGCCCACCCACCTTGTTGCCCTCGAAAAAAAGATTCCCAGAAACAAATCAGTTACATCTCCCGAAAAGGTTTGTCACATTTATTCCCTAAGGTTTGTCATTTTTTCAGATTCAATGAACTAATATTTAACCTCATTTTTGTAGATCCAATTAAATAAATCACCCGTACAGCCAAAAAGAGCCAGCAAACCTCCAACGTTGGAGGGTAATAGGGCTGCCAAAATACAAAGGCTGGAGGGTAATAAAGCTACCAAAATTGCAGCAAGAAAACTGGATCGGGGAAAATCGGTCGCTGCTGCCCATGTTCCTAAAATAAGTCAGCCACGCCTAGCTAAACACGAGGCGTGTCTTGAAATCCAAGTAAAACAGAACATGGACAACAACGACGATTCGCGCATCATACCCAAGAATAAAGCTATATTCGGAGATGAGTATGATGAATTTCTTGAAAAGGAGCACATATACGAACTTCTCAACCATAAGGAGCTTAGTGCTACTGTCATGTGCTTGTACATAAGGTAAAAAATACTTTTAATTGCATTTATTGGTAATTAATTAAATGTATTGGTAATTAATCTAGTTTAAAATTTTCATTGAAGGTTTTTGTATGAGAAGGTCATGTGCACGAGGAAATTGTCAAATAAATACTCATTCTTGTCTCCGCATAAGCTGTCGATGTGCAAACTCGATCCAGTAAATGTAAAGAAATACATTGTAGATATGTTATTAGGAAATAAAGAAAAGGATAAATTGTTCTTCGCACCATATAATTCAGGGTACATAATTATATATTATTTATTTATATCTTTTTTAATTGATATGATTTTAATTTATTAGTTGTGTATAAACAAAATTGCTTAACCAAATTTTTGTTGTTGTAGGGCACATTGCGTTTTATTTGCAATCAATGCGGTCTCTGAAGTTATATACTATTTAGATCCCTTGCATGACAATTACAACAATCACTCCGAAATAAAGACTATGCTCGACACGTAAGTAATATTCATTTATTTCTTACATATATATATATAAATAATGTGTTTGTTCATGCTATAATAATCACATTTATTCATTCGATAGTGCCTTAAAAGTTTTTCGAGCTCAAAGAGGTGCTAAAGTGTCGAAGCAAAAGTCTAATAACATCACATG
>NW_027333730.1:9613-14098 GCF_000331145.2 Cicer arietinum
TTGATTTTCTGGGAAATAGCATGCTGCTGGGCAAGGGATCTAAATATTATATGGTAGCTTGTGCATATTCTGTATATTCTGTTAGTTATTATATGTATATGATCATAGGACACAATATATGAACATGCATATGAATATGTAGTTAATTAGGTTGTAAATTAGGTTATATATATGTATCTGAATGTAGTTAATTATGTTGTAAATTACAGAGTTACAGAGTTACATATATGTTAATTAAGTTACAGAGTTTTGTTTTTTGTCTACTGATTGTGTGAATGCTTATGGTATTTGAATATGTTTTGTTGTTGTGTGAAATGATTGTGAACTGATTCTGGATCAAAATAATTTTGGATAAAAAGATAAAAGACAGCGCTTTCTAAAAAAAATGCCATAAAAAGCTAAAAAGCGCTTTTTCAAAAATTTAATTTACAACGTTAAAAAAAAAAGGCACATTTTACAGCGCTTTTTTGAAAAAGCGCTGTAAAATTCATATGTTGGGTGTACATTTTAGAGCGCTTTTTCTAAAAAGCGCTGTAAAATTCATACCCATAATTCATATATTTGGTGTGCATTTTAAAACGCTTATTCGAAAAAGCGCTGTAAAATGTGCACCCAATATATTTATTATGGGTATGCATTTTACAGCGCTTGTTTTGCACATTTTACAACGGTTATTTGAAAAAGCGCTATAAAATGCATACCCATAATTCATATATTGGGTGTGCATTTTACAACGCTTATTCGAAAAAGCGTTGTAAAATGTGCACCCAATATATTTATTATGGGTATGCATTTTACAACGCTTTTTCAAATAAGCGTTGTAAAATGTGCAAAACAAGCGCGCATTACATCTACATGTTTTATAGCGCTTTTTTAAAAGCGTTGTTATATCTTTTACAGCGCGCGATTCTACAGCACTTGTTTTTTTGAAAAAGCGCTGCAGATGAATTAAAAAAAGCGCTGTAAAATGTCATTTTTGGCGTAGTGTTTATAGAAGTTATATTATTTATTAGTTTTATTTTAGACCAAATAAGTATTTGACCGAGGAGACAGTAGAGCTAGTGAAAATCCTTACTTTTATTTATATATTTTATTTAATTAATTTAGTGTGACAATAATAAGATAATTATTCCTTTAATGTTTAAATATTTGATGAAGTATATTTATATTAATTAATTAATTGTTGGGATTTTGTTAGTAATTAATTAAAACTCGTAGGAGTATTTCTTTAGAGTGAACAATGATCAAGTCAATGTTGGTCAAAATTTAATCACCTACACTACTACTCTTGATAGCTACATTTTATTTTTAATAGCATTTAGTTATAGAACCGTGTGTTTTCTACTTTACCTCCACTCAAATGTGTAACAAGCAAGAATAAGTACATGAATGTCAATTAATGTATAACAGTTGGTCATTGAATGATATTCTATTTTTCTAATCAGGTTCACGTCTCCATGTTAGTCTCATACACCTCTTCCTCATAGAATATGATAAAACTTGCAATAGAGTAGAAAGGAGTCCTAACATGATAGACTAACATTACAAAATAAATCAATTAAACATACAACATTTATCATTCAATTATGATATAAAATGTCTATCACATTTATTATAAAATTATGAAATAAAATATCATAGAGTTACTCACTATAATTTACATATAAAACATAACATATAGATTTTGTCAATAATAGCGTAGTTCATTTAGTTTAGTTAAATGAAACACATTCCAAGTATGCCGTCAATTTCAACTATTTATTTCAAACCAAATATTACTAGTACAACACCTGCTTCAGGATTGGTGGCCTGACCGAGCGGTATTGAAGCCTTATATGGTCCTCCACTTTCTTCCAGATAATGAAACAGTAATTAAAACATTTATAGCATAAGCATTTATAGCATAAGCCCTTATCAGTAATTAAGACTTACCTCATGTTTGGATATCAGCTTAACTAAACATTTATAGCATAAGCCCTTATCATATGAGTGCTTATGCATATGTTGTTTCTATAATAAAAGATATAGTAAACTCAAACTGCTTCCATAAGCTATCCTTAAGAGGTTATGGAAATAAGTTGAAAACAACTTAAAATATGTGATAAACTTCTTCTATAAGCTTTTGGTAAACAGTTTTACAAATATTTATGGCAGTAGATAAACTCAAATAAATCAATTCAACGAGACCCTTACAACATTAGACATCTCGATCTCTAGCTAAACATTCAAGAAATATGTAAATTTTATTGAGCACTACCTAATTCAGAGATCAAATCTCCCATCACCCCACCGTCACCACCAAAAAAGAACACACACAAACTCAAGGTGAAATCAACATAGATAACTGGCGCTAAGTCTAGATTGGCACAATGCAGTGGAATATAATGAAACACTTCTACGTTCCATTGCTTAATTATTACCCTTTACTTCTCTATTTTGGGGATATAGGATAAATTGGTGCTTTTCTTTGTTTCCATCTTAAAAATATTCAAATAATAAAAATTGTAATTTTCATTAGTTCCATCTCATTTCATTCACTACTAGATATCCAAATACCACATGAAGCTCCTTCAGTCTTAGGGGACTTGAACAATAATGCAATGAGAAGGATTCAAAATTTCAACACTATGAAACCGTTGGGTGGACTCACTCTCCAAATGGAACCCATCAATTTAATTATTATTATTATTATTATTATTATTATTATTATTATTATTATTATTATTATTATTATTATTATTAGTATTACTATTATCATTAATATTATTATTATTGCTATAAAAAGAAAAGAAAAATAGAGAATATATGGTTTTCATGGGCTTGGCCCATGCGAGAAAGAAAATGGACTTAAATCCCTAATATAATAATAAAAGGGATTTAAAAATCCCTAAGAAGTATGATTGAGAATAGTGTCGAAAAAGGCCAAGGAAGAAGAACGACAACCAGAGAAGAAAAAGAAAAGTTTGGTTCCGGTGGTGTTAACAGGTTTGTAGCAAATTTGCTATGTTTGATCTACAATTATGATAGGTTATTTCTACCACTGGGTTTGTTATTTTAATATACAATATGAGTAGTTTTATCTTCTCAGAGAGTTACTTTGGCATATCCACTAGTGGAAGATTGTTATTGTTAATTGATGTTCCCTATTGTTAATAGGAAGAGTCTGGTGTAATCATTAATTATTATAGTGGAAGTTTTTACTGGACTAGGTCCTGTGGTTTTTATTCTCTCAATTTGGGGGATGTTTTCCACGTTAAAAATTGTGTTTGTCTCATATTTTATTTTTTGTTAATTATTGTTGCTCTGTGGAATTGTATTTTATGTTTGGACATTTATCTGCACATATGAGGAAAAAACATTCTACATTATTGAGATAGTTACCTCTAGTTATCTCTGGGTTTTCCCAACAAAGTAGTATCAAAGCTGAGTTGATTTGATTTGTGCATTTAAATGGAGGAGGAAAATAAAGGTCCCAATATGATTAAACTCAACTCTTCTAATTACACACTTTGGAACACTCTTATGGAAGACATGTGATACAATAAAGATTTGTATGATCCTATTGAGGGTAACACTGCTAAACTCGCATATAAATCTGACGCTGACTGCAAGAAGATGAATAGAAAGGCAGTGGCATTGATTAGGGAGTGGTTGGATATGAGTTTATATCCACATGTTGAAACTGAAATAGATGCTAACAAGATGTGGGAAAAATTAAAAGAGTTGTATGAACGAAAGAATGTGCAAAATAAAGCATTCTTGATTCGGAAGCTGGTGAATATGAAATACAAAGATGGGGATTCAATGGCAGAGCATATGAGTATTTTTCATCTCTCTCTCTCTCTCTCTCTCTCTCTCTCTCTCTCTCTCTCTCTCTCACTCCATCCCTATATTTGTAATTTCCAACAACACTCAACTCAATTCAACTCTTCAATAATATACGATTGAAACAAAACTTAAATGACTTTGATTCTAAGACACAATTCAACTCATCTCGCAAGTCTACCCAAATTCACCAATCCTAAAAGTCTTCAAACTTATTTATATTATCCTCTTTTGTATATCTTATTTCATTTTCTTTTTGGTTTATTTATGCATTTTCATCTCTCTCTTCTTTCTTCTTTCTCCTTTCTCCTTTCTCCTTTACTATATTCTCATAACACGAGTAAAATTATTGTTTTTCATCTATCATCATTTCTATAAGAAGATTTTAAAGAATCATTACAAAGATAATATTAAAGAATCAAAATAATTTCTTACGCTTTTTATTAAGCAAACAACATTTTCTTTATAGACAATAAATTAGTTGTTACGTTATCTTGGAAAACTCGCCCAACAAGTCTAACACCGACACAAAAGTATCTCAGAGCCTCCAACTACATGCTATTGTACTTCCTCGCATTTTTCGTATTAGGTTGAGCATAACATTATTCGCTCAAGTAATATGTGACGAATTGTCAAATGTAAGGGCCATCTCCAAGCAAC
>NW_027333731.1:0-5766 GCF_000331145.2 Cicer arietinum
AATCGATTTCCCAATCGATTTCGACCAAATTTAACTTGATTGAAATATTACAACATAGATTGTACAATCGATTTGTATGTCACAGGAAAAGCCATTTTGCAAGTGATTTTTAAGTAATCGATTTGCCCATCGATTACCCTTAAAACTGGGTTTCCACTGTGACTTATCCAATCGATTTCCCAATCGATTTATTTCAATCAGGTACTTTGTGAATTGTATAATCGATTTGTCAATCGATTACCCTCAAAACTGGGGTGCCACTGACTTGTGCATTTTCAATTTCTAATTCAGTCAGTCGATTGCCCAATCGATTATACCAACACAAACTGTTGTGTTTCCTTACACCTTTGTTATGAAATCGATTTCCGAATCGATTTGCTTTAGTCAAAAGTCAACTTTTGTTGATTTCTTGTGTTTCAAGCAACCTGTTCCAAGTGTGTAGGATTTGATTGTTGTTCCTGAAATCTTGCTCAATTCAAATATTAGATTTATCATGTATTGTATGAACATTGTTGAATTATTAATTATGTCAAAATTAGGAATCAAAGGATCAAAATCCAACAATCTCCCCCTTTTTGGCATAATTGACAATTCATACAATTGTAACTTGAGCATTTCAAAACAACAAGCATAAGTGTATTATAAACTTTTAACCAATCTTGTGCATCAAATAGGTGTGTTTGTGTCATCGGATTAACATTTAGGTCATTTTCGTCATCCCTAGGCTTATTCTTGTCCAATTAGGGTTTTTAACAAATTTTGTGCATCCAATAGGTTTGTTTGTGTCATTGGATTCACATTTAGATCATTTTCGTCCTCCCAAGGCTTATTCTTGTCCAATTAGGGTTTTTAATAAATCTTGTGCATCGAATAGGTGTGATTGTGTCATTGGATTAAAATTTAGGTCATTTTCGTCCTCCCTAGGCTTCTTATTGTCCAATTAGGGTTTTTAATCAATCTTGTGCATCCAATAGGTGTGTTTGTGTCATTGGATGAACATTTAGATCATTTTCGTCCTCCCTAGGCATATTCTTTACCAATTAGGGTTTTTAATCAATCTTGTGCCTCCAATAGGTGTGTTTGTGTCATTGGATGAACATTTAGGTCATTTTCTTCCTCCAAAAGCATATTCTTGTCCAATTAGGCTTTTTAAGGAATCTTGTGTATCCAATAGTTGTGTTTGTGTCATAGGACGACAATTTAGGTCATTTTCATCCTCTGTAGGCTTATTCTTGTCCAATTAGGGTTTTTAATCAATCTTGTGCATCCAATAGGTGTGTTTGTGTCATCGGATGAACATTTAGGTCATTTTCATCACCCCTAGACTTATTCTTGTCCAATTAGAGTTTTTCACCAATTTTGTGCATCCAATAAGTTTGTTTGTGTCATTGGATGAACATTTAGGTCATTTTCGCCCTAGCTAGGCTGATTATTGTCCAATTACGGTTTTTAATCAATCTTGTGCATCAAATAGGTGTGTTTGTGTCATTGGATGAACATTTAGGTTATTTTCTTCCTCCATAGGCTTATTCTTGTCAAATTAGGGTTTTTAACGAATCTTGCGTATCTAATAGTTGTGTTTGTGTCATAGGACGATAATTTAGGTCATTTTCATCCTCCCTATGCTTATTCTTGTCCAATTAGGGTTTTTAATCAATCTTGTGCATCCAATAGGCGTGTTTGTGTCATTGGATGAACATTTAGATCATTTTCGTCCTCCCAACGCTTATTCTTGTCGAATTAGAGTTTTTAACCAATTTTGTGCATCCAATAGGTTTGTTTGTGTCATTGGATGAACATTTAGGTCATTTTCGTCCTCCCTAGGCTTCTTATTGTCCAATTACTGTTTTTAATCAATCTTGTGCATCAAATAGGTGTGTTTGTGTCATTGGATGAACATTTAGGTCATTTTCGTCCTCCCTAGGCTTATTCTTTTCCAATTAAGTTTTTTAACAAATTTTGTGCATCATATAGGTTTGTTTGTGTCATTGGATGAACCTTTATGTCATTTTCGTTCTCCCTAGGTTTATTCTTGTCCAATTAGGGTTTTTAATCAATCTTGTGCATCCAATAGGTTTGTTTGTGTCATTGGATGAACATTTAGGTCATTTTCGTCCTCCATAGGCTTATTCTTTTCCAATTAAGGTTTTAAACCAATTTTGTGCATCCAATAGGTTTGTTTGTGTCATTGGATGAACATTTAGGTCATTTTCGTCCTCCCTAGGCTTATTCTTTTCCAATTAAGTTTTTTAACAAATTTTGTGCATCATATAGGTTTGTTTGTGTCATTGGATGAACCTTTATGTCATTTTCGTTCTCCCTAGGTTTATTCTTGTCCAATTAGGGTTTTTAATCAATCTTGTGCATCCAATAGGTGTGTTTGTGTCATTAGATGAACATTTAGGTCATTTTCGTCCTCCCTAGGCTTATTTTTGTCAAATTAGGGTTTTTAACCAATATTGTGCATCAAATAGGTGTGGTTGTGTCATTCGATGAAAATTTAGGTCATTTTCGTCCTCCCTAGGCTTCTTATTGTCCAATTACTGTTTTTAATCAATCTTGTGCATTCAATAGGTGTGTTTGTGTCATTGGATGAGCATTTAGATCATTTTCGTCCTCCCTAGGCTTATTCTTGTCCAATTAGGATTTTTAACCAATCTTGTGGATCAAATAGGTGTGTTTCTGTCATTGGATGAAAATTTAGGTCATTTTCGTCCTCCCTAGGCTTATATTGTTGTCCAATTAGGGTTTTTAATAAATCTTGTGGATCCAATAGGCGTGTTTGTGTCAATGGATGAAAATTTAGGTAATTTTCGTTCTCCCTAGGCTTATTCTTGTCTAATTAGGGTTTTAAATCAATTTTGTGCTTCCAATAAGTTCATTTGTGTTATCGGATTAACATTTAGGTCATTTTCGTCACCCCTAGGCTTATTCGTGTCAAATTAGGGTTTTTAACCAATTTTGTGCATTCAATAGGTTTGTTTGTGTCATTGGATGAACATTCAGGTCATTTTCGTCCTAGCTAGGCTGATTCTTGTCCAATTACGGTTTTTAATCAATCTTGTGCATCAAATAGGTGTGTTTGTGTCATTGGATGAACATTTAGGTCATTTTCTTTTTAACGAATCTTGCGTATCTAATAGTTGTGTTTGTGTCATAGGACGATAATTTAGGTCATTTTCATCCTCCCTATGCTTATTCTTGTCCAATTAGGGTTTTTAATCAATCTTGTGCATCCAATAGGTGTGTTTGTGTCATTGGATGAACATTTAGATCATTCTCGTCCTCCCTAGGCTTATTCTTGTCCAATTAGAGTTTTTAACCAATTTTGTGCATCCAATAGGTTTGTTTGTGACATTGGATGAACATTTAGGTCAATTTCGTCCTCCCTAGGCTTTTTATTTTCCAATTAAGGTTTTTAACCAATTTTGTGCATCCTATAGGTTTGTTTGTGTCATTGGATGAACCTTTAGGTCATTTTCGTTCTCCCTAGGTTTATTCTTGTCCAATTAGGGTTTTTAATCAATCTTGTGCATCCAATAGGTGTGTTTGTGTCATTGGATGAACATTTAGATCATTCTCGTCCTCCCTAGGCTTATTCTTGTCCAATTAGAGTTTTTAACCAATTTTGTGCATCCAATAGGTTTGTTTGTGACATTGGATGAACATTTAGGTCAATTTCGTCCTCCCTAGGCTTTTTATTTTCCAATTAAGGTTTTTAACCAATTTTGTGCATCCTATAGGTTTGTTTGTGTCATTGGATGAACCTTTAGGTCATTTTCGTTCTCCCTAGGTTTATTCTTGTCCAATTAGGGTTTTTAACCAATCTTGTGCATCCAATAGGTGTGTTTGTATCATTGGATGAACATTTAGGTCATTTTCGTCCTCCCTAGGTTTATTTTTGTCAAATTAGGGTTTTTAATCACTATTGTGCATCCAATAGGTGTGTTTGTGTCATTCGATGAAAATTCAGGTCATTTTCGTCCTCCCTAGGATTCTTATTGTCCAATTACTGTTTTTAATCAATCTTGTGCATTCAATAGGTGTGTTTGTGTCATTGGATGGACATTTAGATCATTTTCGTCCTCCCTAGGCTTATTCTTGTCCAATTAGGGTTTTTAACCAATCTTGTGGATCAAATAGGTGTGTTTGTGTCATTGGATTAAAATTTAGGTCATTTTCGTCCACCCTAGGCTTATTATTGTCCAAATAGGGTTTTTAATCAATCTTGTGGATCCAATAGGAGTGTTTGTGTCAATGGATGTTAATTTAGATCATTTTCGTCCTCCCTAGGCTTATTCTTATCCAATTAGGGTTTTTAACCAATCTTCTGGATCAAATAGGTGTGTTTGTGTCATTGGATGAAAATTTAGGTCATTTTCGTCCTCCCTAGGCTTATTATTGTCCAATTAGGGTTTTTAATCAATCTTGTGGATCCAATAGGCGTGTTTGTGTCAATGGATGAACATTTAGATCATTTTCGTCCTCCCTAGGCTTATTCTTGCCCAATTAGGTTTTTTAACCAATATTGTGGATCAAATAGGTGTGTTTGTGTCATTGGATGAAAATTTAGGTCATTTTCGTCCTCCCTAGGCTTATTCTTTTCCATTTAAGGTTTTTAACCAATTTTGTCCATCCAATAGGTTTGTTTGTGTCATTGGATGAACATTTAGGTCATTTTCGTCCTCCCTAGGCTTATTATTTTCCAATTAAGGTTTTTAAACAATTTTGTGCATCCTATATGTTTTTTTGTGTCATTGGATGAACCTTTAGGTCATTTTCGTTCTCCCTAGGTTTATTCTTGTCTAATTAGGGTTTTTAATCAATCTTGTGCATCCAATAGGTGTGTTTGTGTCATTGGATGAACATTTAGGTCATTTTCGTCCTCCCTAGGTTTATTTTTGTCAAATTAGGGTTTTTAACAAATATTGTGCATCCAATAGGTGTGTTTGTGTCATTCGATGAAAATTTAGGTCATTTTCGTCCTGCCTAGGCTTCTTATTGTCCAATTACTGTTTTTAATTAATCTTGTGTATTCAATAGGTGTGTTTGTGTCATTGGATGAACATTTAGATCATTTTCGTCCTCCCTAGGCTTATTCTTGTCCAATTAGGGTTTTTAACCAATCTTGTGGATCAAATAGGTGTGTTTGTGTCATTGGATGAAAATTTAGGTCATTTTCGTCCTCCCTAGGCTTATTATTGTCCAATTAGGGTTTTTAATCAATCTTATGGATCCAATAGGCCTGTTTGTGTCAATGGAGGAACATTTAGGTCATTTTCGTCCTCCCTAGGCTTATTATTGTCCAATTAGGGTTTTTAATCAATCTTGTGGATCCAATAGGCCTGTTTGTGTCAATGGAGGAACATTTAGGTCATTTTCGTCCTCCCTAGGCTTATTATTGTCCAATTAGGGTTTTTAATCAATCTTGTGGATCCAATAGGCCTGTTTGTGTCAATGGAGGAACATTTAGGTCATTTTCGTCCTCCCTAGGCTTATTATTGTCCAATTAGGGGTTTTAACCAATTTTGTGCTTCCAATAAGTTCATTTGTGTCATCGGATTAACATTTAGGTCATTTTCGTCATCCCTAGGCTTATTCGTGTCAAATTAAGGTTTTTAACCAATTTTTTGCATCCAATAGGTTTGTTTTCTCATTGGATGAACATTTAGGTCATTTTCGTCCTCCCTAAGCTTATTCTTTTCCAATTAAGGTTTTTAACCAATTTTGTGCATCCTATAGGTTTGTTTGTGTCATTGGATGAAC
>NW_027333732.1:0-1032 GCF_000331145.2 Cicer arietinum
TAGGGAGGACGAAAATGACCTAAATGTTCATCCAATGACACAAATGAACTTATTGGATGCAGATTATTGGCTAAAAACCCTAATTGGACAAGAATAAGCAATGGGAGGACGAAAATGACCCAAATGTTCATCCAATGACACAAACACACCTATTGTATGTACAAGATTGGTTAAAAACCCTAATTGGACAAGAATAAGCCTACGGAGGACGAAAATGACCTAAATGTTCATCTAATGACACAAATGAACTTATTGGATACACAAGATTGGTTAAAAACCCCAGTTCGATAAGAATAAGTATAGGTAGGACGAAAATGACCTAAATGTTCATCAAATGACACAAACACACCTATTGTATGCACAAGATTGGTTAAAAACCCTAATTGGACAAGAATAAGCCTAGGGAGGACGGAAAATGAGCTAATGTTCATCCAATGACACAAATGAACTTATTGGATGCACAAGATTGGTTAAAAACCCTAGTTCGACAAGAATAAGCCTAGGTAGGACGAAAATGACCTAAATGTTCATCCAATGACACAAACGCACCTATTGTATGCACAAGATAGGTTAAAAACCCTAATTGGACTAGGACAAACCTAGGGAGGACAAAAATGACCTAAATGTTCACCCAATGATACAAACACACCTATTGGATGCACAACATTGATTAAAAACCCTAATTAGACTAGAATAAACCTAGGGAGGACGAAAATGACTTAAATGTTCATCCAATGACACAAATGAACTTATTGGATGCACAAGTTTGGTTAAAAACACTAATTGGACAACAATAAGCCAAGGGAGCACGAAAATGACCTAAATGTTCATCAAATGACACAAACACACCTATTGTATGCACAAGATTGGCTAAAAACCCTAATTGGACAAGACTAAGCCTAGGGAGGACGGGAATGACGTAAATGTTCATCCAATGACACAAATGAACTTATTGGATGTACAAGATTGGTTAAAAACCCTAGTTCGACAAGAATAAGTATAGGTAGGACGAAAATGACCTAAATGTTCATC
>NW_027333733.1:0-1074 GCF_000331145.2 Cicer arietinum
ATTATTATAATGTGAGTATTTTGAGAAATAAGTATAATTGTAGATATTATTTTGAATGTGAGAATTTTAATTATTAGTAATATGTATTTTTTATAATGATTATTTTAATTACTCTAATTTAGCATATATTAATTATGAAATATTAGTAATGTTTTGAAAATTTAATGATGTTTGGAAGAGTATTAAAAAAATGCGATTAAGTAACAATTAATTTTGTTTTAGAAAAATAAAAATAATAATAGTAAAACATATATTAAATAAGGGACAAATGGGCTTGACCCATTTATGTTAACCCTAATTATGTTAATAAAATAAAAATAAGAAAAGTAAGAAAGGAGATGCAGTAGCCGTAAATCCAAAGAGAAAAACAACAACAACCTATAGTTTGACACCGACGATCAACAATTGTTCATAAAAAGTTTCTCCGTTCTCGTCCAAATTTTAATATGTCGTTTTATTCATTTAGGTAGTCAAATAAACATACTTCCTCAGATTTTTAACCATCCAAATTTCTCTCTAAAATCCCCGACTTCTCCGCTTGTTAAAATACTTAGTTTGAACCGTTCTCCTCCAATGTAAGTCCGATTTGAGTGAAACCAACGCAAAAACGACTGTGTGAAAAATTGCTATTTTATCCAATGATCTGTTTTCTGATTTATGGTTAGTTTCCTTGACCGAATTTCGAATTTAGTTTTTAGAGTATCTTCTCATAAACTATTTTTGACGTTTACCCATAAACTGTCGAGTTAGATCGATTGATGGACATAGAATCAATGAACAAAGTCTGTTTGCTCGTGGAATCGTATTCGTGTGTGAAAGCGTCGAAATAAGGTAAGGGGTGAGAGAGCGTTTGAATTCGCGAGTATAATATATTGTGAGATGAACAGGAAAACCGTATTTCCCAACGATTCATCCGGGGCTCGCTACGTACAGCAGTAGCCCTTTGAGTGATAAATTAATTAATCTGCAAATAAGAAAATTGTGAAATTAAAATGTGAAATAGAAATATTTATAAGGTGTTGATTGATTTAATTTCGTTAAATGTGTGATATTTTATATTATTGTGATATTTAA
>NW_027333733.1:1316-2420 GCF_000331145.2 Cicer arietinum
ATTTGTGATGAGTTTATGTGATGATGATGATAGTGATGTTCTAAACCATGATGAGCATATTGATTTAACCCCATGGTTGATGAAATAATGGTGATTTCAAATTGTGTTTGAGATGACAATTTTAATGGAGTATCATATACCAACGAGGGGAGAAAATAAATATTGTGAATTTGTGAAGTGGAGATTATTTTGTCATCATATAGGTAGGGCCTGACAAGCCTAGTGATTCCGGGGAAGTACAACTGAATGAGCTTGATCGTGGCGGTCTGCTGTCGAGCCTTAAGGCAAGATTATTAGACCATGGAGGTATTCGGGTGGGGAATTCCTAGGTGACTTGGAGGTTGCACTCCAAATTTCAGGAGCTACCACGCAACACATGTTTACCTCGACTGTCGCGTATATGTGTCTCGGGTTTAGTTGAGGGGATCTATGAAGACAGGGTCAATTTGAATTGTCCGTCCACCGGGATGGTGGCATAGTATCAAGCCTCCTAACCAAGTACTTCAGAGTTAGAATGGTACCACATTGTGAAGTAGAGTCTAAACTCATGGATAGCATTGCATTTACTTGTGATTGTTTTGTGGTGATTGATGTGTTTCAGGTTATATTTGATGGATGTTTCGTGGAAAATGAACTTAACTCATTTGTGTATGATTATGGGTAAATGAAATTTGATGTGTTTGAGTGTTATGTTGTGTTGATTTGTGTTCGTCGTATTTGACGTGTTCTAAGTTAATACCGATGAAATTTGATGTGTTTTGGTGTGGATTGTGAATTGAATTTGATAATATGTTTGAGTTGACTTTGTTGTGGAATTTGAAAACCATTAGAGTTAAACGAGTATTAAAAATGGGGAATCTTTTAATATCTCGGTTTACTTAATGTGTGTTTGAGAAAATCGTTTAAGTTAAACGAGTATTAAGAATGGGGAATCTCTTAATGTCTACGTTTACTTAATGTTGGCGTGAAAACCATTAGAGTTAAATGAGTATTAAGAATGGGGAATCTCTTAATGTCTACGTTTACTTAATGTTGGCGTGAAAACTGTAAGACCCGTAATTTTAAAGTACCCTTTTATGTATTTTTGGTATATTTTGGATTTTG
>NW_027333734.1:0-10623 GCF_000331145.2 Cicer arietinum
GATTTCAATTAGTTAGTCGGGGGTGCCTATTTTTGCGGTATTTTCTTTGTAGCAACGCGTATAATCAATTACGACGCATTAATTTGCAGGTGCGATCATACCAGCACTAATGCACCGGATCCCATCAGAACTCCGCAATTAAGCGTGCTTGGGCGAGAGTAGTACTAGGATGGGTGACCTCCTGGGAAGTCCTCGTGTTGCACCTTTTTTTTTATTCTATTTTTTGCCGAAAAATTCACGGAACAGTTGATCAAAAAGCGATTTTCGTGTCGGTCGTTTTATTTGTTGTTGGAAATAAATATAAGATTAGTTTGTCTTTACAAAGAAAGTTTCATGCTTCGGATGGATTTCAATTAGTTAGTCGGGAGTGCCTATTTTTGCGGTATTTTCTTTGTAGCAACGCGTATATACAATTACGACGCATTAATTTACAGGTGCGATCATACCAGCACTAATGCACCGGAACCCATCAGAACTCCGCAGTTAAGCGTGCTTGGGCGAGAGTAGTACTAAGATGGGTGACCTCCTGGGAAGTCCTCGTGTTGCACCTTTTTTTTTATTCTATTTTTTGCCGAAAAATTCACGGAACAGTTGATCAAAAAGCGATTTTCGTGTCGGTCGTTTTATTTGTTGTTGGAAATAAATATAAGATTAGTTTGTCTTTACAAAGAAAGTTTCATGCTTCGGATGGATTTCAATTAGTTAGTCGGGAGTGCCTATTTTTGCGGTATTTTCTTTGTAGCAACGCGTATATACAATTACGACGCATTAATTTACAGGTGCGATCATACCAGCACTAATGCACCGGAACCCATCAGAACTCCGCAGTTAAGCGTGCTTGGGCGAGAGTAGTACTAGGATGGGTGACCTCCTGGGAAGTCCTCGTGTTGCACCTTTTTTTTTATTCTATTTTTTGCCGAAAAATTCACGGAACAGTTGATCAAAAAGCGATTTTCGTGTCGGTCGTTTTATTTGTTGTTGGAAATAAATATAAGATTAGTTTGTCTTTACAAAGAAAGTTTCATGCTTCGGATGGATTTCAATTAGTTAGTCGGGGGTGCCTATTTTTGCGGTATTTTCTTTGTAGCAACGCGTATATACAATTACGACGCATTAATTTACAGGTGCGATCATACCAGCACTAATGCACCGGATCCCATCAGAACTCCGCAGTTAAGCGTGCTTGGGCGAGAGTAGTACTAGGATGGGTGACCTCCTGGGAAGTCCTCGTGTTGCACCTTTTTTTTTATTCTATTTTTTGCCGAAAAATTCACGGAACAGTTGATCAAAAAGCGATTTTCGTGTCGGTCGTTTTATTTGTTGTTGGAAATAAATATAAGATTAGTTTGTCTTTACAAAGAAAGTTTCATGCTTCGGATGGATTTCAATTAGTTAGTCGGGGGTGCCTATTTTTGCGGTATTTTCTTTGTAGCAACGCGTATATACAATTACGACGCATTAATTTACAGGTGCGATCATACCAGCACTAATGCACCGGATCCCATCAGAACTCCGCAGTTAAGCGTGCTTGGGCGAGAGTAGTACTAGGATGGGTGACCTCCTGGGAAGTCCTCGTGTTGCACCTTTTTTTTTATTCTATTTTTTGCCGAAAAATTCACGGAACAGTTGATCAAAAAGCGATTTTCGTGTCGGTCGTTTTATTTGTTGTTGGAAATAAATATAAGATTAGTTTGTCTTTACAAAGAAAGTTTCATGCTTCGGATGGATTTCAATTAGTTAGTCGGGGGTGCCTATTTTTGCGGTATTTTCTTTGTAGCAACGCGTATATACAATTACGACGCATTAATTTACAGGTGCGATCATACCAGCACTAATGCACCGGATCCCATCAGAACTCCGCAGTTAAGCGTGCTTGGGCGAGAGTAGTACTAGGATGGGTGACCTCCTGGGAAGTCCTCGTGTTGCACCTTTTTTTTTATTCTATTTTTTGCCGAAAAATTCACGGAACAGTTGATCAAAAAGCGATTTTCGTGTCGGTCGTTTTATTTGTTGTTGGAAATAAATATAAGATTAGTTTGTCTTTACAAAGAAAGTTTCATGCTTCGGATGGATTTCAATTAGTTAGTCGGGGGTGCCTATTTTTGCGGTATTTTCTTTGTAGCAACGCGTATATACAATTACGACGCATTAATTTACAGGTGCGATCATACCAGCACTAATGCACCGGATCCCATCAGAACTCCGCAGTTAAGCGTGCTTGGGCGAGAGTAGTACTAGGATGGGTGACCTCCTGGGAAGTCCTCGTGTTGCACCTTTTTTTTTATTCTATTTTTTGCCGAAAAATTCACGGAACAGTTGATCAAAAAGCGATTTTCGTGTCGGTCGTTTTATTTGTTGTTGGAAATAAATATAAGATTAGTTTGTCTTTACAAAGAAAGTTTCATGCTTCGGATGGATTTCAATTAGTTAGTCGGGGGTGCCTATTTTTGCGGTATTTTCTTTGTAGCAACGCGTATATACAATTACGACGCATTAATTTACAGGTGCGATCATACCAGCACTAATGCACCGGATCCCATCAGAACTCCGCAGTTAAGCGTGCTTGGGCGAGAGTAGTACTAGGATGGGTGACCTCCTGGGAAGTCCTCGTGTTGCACCTTTTTTTTTATTCTATTTTTTGCCGAAAAATTCACGGAACAGTTGATCAAAAAGCGATTTTCGTGTCGGTCGTTTTATTTGTTGTTGGAAATAAATATAAGATTAGTTTGTCTTTACAAAGAAAGTTTCATGCTTCGGATGGATTTCAATTAGTTAGTCGGGGGTGCCTATTTTTGCGGTATTTTCTTTGTAGCAACGCGTATATACAATTACGACGCATTAATTTACAGGTGCGATCATACCAGCACTAATGCACCGGATCCCATCAGAACTCCGCAGTTAAGCGTGCTTGGGCGAGAGTAGTACTAGGATGGGTGACCTCCTGGGAAGTCCTCGTGTTGCACCTTTTTTTTTATTCTATTTTTTGCCGAAAAATTCACGGAACAGTTGATCAAAAAGCGATTTTCGTGTCGGTCGTTTTATTTGTTGTTGGAAATAAATATAAGATTAGTTTGTCTTTACAAAGAAAGTTTCATGCTTCGGATGGATTTCAATTAGTTAGTCGGGGGTGCCTATTTTTGCGGTATTTTCTTTGTAGCAACGCGTATATACAATTACGACGCATTAATTTACAGGTGCGATCATACCAGCACTAATGCACCGGATCCCATCAGAACTCCGCAGTTAAGCGTGCTTGGGCGAGAGTAGTACTAGGATGGGTGACCTCCTGGGAAGTCCTCGTGTTGCACCTTTTTTTTTATTCTATTTTTTGCCGAAAAATTCACGGAACAGTTGATCAAAAAGCGATTTTCGTGTCGGTCGTTTTATTTGTTGTTGGAAATAAATATAAGATTAGTTTGTCTTTACAAAGAAAGTTTCATGCTTCGGATGGATTTCAATTAGTTAGTCGGGGGTGCCTATTTTTGCGGTATTTTCTTTGTAGCAACGCGTATATACAATTACGACGCATTAATTTACAGGTGCGATCATACCAGCACTAATGCACCGGATCCCATCAGAACTCCGCAGTTAAGCGTGCTTGGGCGAGAGTAGTACTAGGATGGGTGACCTCCTGGGAAGTCCTCGTGTTGCACCTTTTTTTTTATTCTATTTTTTGCCGAAAAATTCACGGAACAGTTGATCAAAAAGCGATTTTCGTGTCGGTCGTTTTATTTGTTGTTGGAAATAAATATAAGATTAGTTTGTCTTTACAAAGAAAGTTTCATGCTTCGGATGGATTTCAATTAGTTAGTCGGGGGTGCCTATTTTTGCGGTATTTTCTTTGTAGCAACGCGTATATACAATTACGACGCATTAATTTACAGGTGCGATCATACCAGCACTAATGCACCGGATCCCATCAGAACTCCGCAGTTAAGCGTGCTTGGGCGAGAGTAGTACTAGGATGGGTGACCTCCTGGGAAGTCCTCGTGTTGCACCTTTTTTTTTATTCTATTTTTTGCCGAAAAATTCACGGAACAGTTGATCAAAAAGCGATTTTCGTGTCGGTCGTTTTATTTGTTGTTGGAAATAAATATAAGATTAGTTTGTCTTTACAAAGAAAGTTTCATGCTTCGGATGGATTTCAATTAGTTAGTCGGGGGTGCCTATTTTTGCGGTATTTTCTTTGTAGCAACGCGTATATACAATTACGACGCATTAATTTACAGGTGCGATCATACCAGCACTAATGCACCGGATCCCATCAGAACTCCGCAGTTAAGCGTGCTTGGGCGAGAGTAGTACTAGGATGGGTGACCTCCTGGGAAGTCCTCGTGTTGCACCTTTTTTTTTATTCTATTTTTTGCCGAAAAATTCACGGAACAGTTGATCAAAAAGCGATTTTCGTGTCGGTCGTTTTATTTGTTGTTGGAAATAAATATAAGATTAGTTTGTCTTTACAAAGAAAGTTTCATGCTTCGGATGGATTTCAATTAGTTAGTCGGGGGTGCCTATTTTTGCGGTATTTTCTTTGTAGCAACGCGTATATACAATTACGACGCATTAATTTACAGGTGCGATCATACCAGCACTAATGCACCGGATCCCATCAGAACTCCGCAGTTAAGCGTGCTTGGGCGAGAGTAGTACTAGGATGGGTGACCTCCTGGGAAGTCCTCGTGTTGCACCTTTTTTTTTATTCTATTTTTTGCCGAAAAATTCACGGAACAGTTGATCAAAAAGCGATTTTCGTGTCGGTCGTTTTATTTGTTGTTGGAAATAAATATAAGATTAGTTTGTCTTTACAAAGAAAGTTTCATGCTTCGGATGGATTTCAATTAGTTAGTCGGGGGTGCCTATTTTTGCGGTATTTTCTTTGTAGCAACGCGTATATACAATTACGACGCATTAATTTACAGGTGCGATCATACCAGCACTAATGCACCGGATCCCATCAGAACTCCGCAGTTAAGCGTGCTTGGGCGAGAGTAGTACTAGGATGGGTGACCTCCTGGGAAGTCCTCGTGTTGCACCTTTTTTTTTATTCTATTTTTTGCCGAAAAATTCACGGAACAGTTGATCAAAAAGCGATTTTCGTGTCGGTCGTTTTATTTGTTGTTGGAAATAAATATAAGATTAGTTTGTCTTTACAAAGAAAGTTTCATGCTTCGGATGGATTTCAATTAGTTAGTCGGGGGTGCCTATTTTTGCGGTATTTTCTTTGTAGCAACGCGTATATACAATTACGACGCATTAATTTACAGGTGCGATCATACCAGCACTAATGCACCGGATCCCATCAGAACTCCGCAGTTAAGCGTGCTTGGGCGAGAGTAGTACTAGGATGGGTGACCTCCTGGGAAGTCCTCGTGTTGCACCTTTTTTTTTATTCTATTTTTTGCCGAAAAATTCACGGAACAGTTGATCAAAAAGCGATTTTCGTGTCGGTCGTTTTATTTGTTGTTGGAAATAAATATAAGATTAGTTTGTCTTTACAAAGAAAGTTTCATGCTTCGGATGGATTTCAATTAGTTAGTCGGGGGTGCCTATTTTTGCGGTATTTTCTTTGTAGCAACGCGTATATACAATTACGACGCATTAATTTACAGGTGCGATCATACCAGCACTAATGCACCGGATCCCATCAGAACTCCGCAGTTAAGCGTGCTTGGGCGAGAGTAGTACTAGGATGGGTGACCTCCTGGGAAGTCCTCGTGTTGCACCTTTTTTTTTATTCTATTTTTTGCCGAAAAATTCACGGAACAGTTGATCAAAAAGCGATTTTCGTGTCGGTCGTTTTATTTGTTGTTGGAAATAAATATAAGATTAGTTTGTCTTTACAAAGAAAGTTTCATGCTTCGGATGGATTTCAATTAGTTAGTCGGGGGTGCCTATTTTTGCGGTATTTTCTTTGTAGCAACGCGTATATACAATTACGACGCATTAATTTACAGGTGCGATCATACCAGCACTAATGCACCGGATCCCATCAGAACTCCGCAGTTAAGCGTGCTTGGGCGAGAGTAGTACTAGGATGGGTGACCTCCTGGGAAGTCCTCGTGTTGCACCTTTTTTTTTATTCTATTTTTTGCCGAAAAATTCACGGAACAGTTGATCAAAAAGCGATTTTCGTGTCGGTCGTTTTATTTGTTGTTGGAAATAAATATAAGATTAGTTTGTCTTTACAAAGAAAGTTTCATGCTTCGGATGGATTTCAATTAGTTAGTCGGGGGTGCCTATTTTTGCGGTATTTTCTTTGTAGCAACGCGTATATACAATTACGACGCATTAATTTACAGGTGCGATCATACCAGCACTAATGCACCGGATCCCATCAGAACTCCGCAGTTAAGCGTGCTTGGGCGAGAGTAGTACTAGGATGGGTGACCTCCTGGGAAGTCCTCGTGTTGCACCTTTTTTTTTATTCTATTTTTTGCCGAAAAATTCACGGAACAGTTGATCAAAAAGCGATTTTCGTGTCGGTCGTTTTATTTGTTGTTGGAAATAAATATAAGATTAGTTTGTCTTTACAAAGAAAGTTTCATGCTTCGGATGGATTTCAATTAGTTAGTCGGGGGTGCCTATTTTTGCGGTATTTTCTTTGTAGCAACGCGTATATACAATTACGACGCATTAATTTACAGGTGCGATCATACCAGCACTAATGCACCGGATCCCATCAGAACTCCGCAGTTAAGCGTGCTTGGGCGAGAGTAGTACTAGGATGGGTGACCTCCTGGGAAGTCCTCGTGTTGCACCTTTTTTTTTATTCTATTTTTTGCCGAAAAATTCACGGAACAGTTGATCAAAAAGCGATTTTCGTGTCGGTCGTTTTATTTGTTGTTGGAAATAAATATAAGATTAGTTTGTCTTTACAAAGAAAGTTTCATGCTTCGGATGGATTTCAATTAGTTAGTCGGGGGTGCCTATTTTTGCGGTATTTTCTTTGTAGCAACGCGTATATACAATTACGACGCATTAATTTACAGGTGCGATCATACCAGCACTAATGCACCGGATCCCATCAGAACTCCGCAGTTAAGCGTGCTTGGGCGAGAGTAGTACTAGGATGGGTGACCTCCTGGGAAGTCCTCGTGTTGCACCTTTTTTTTTATTCTATTTTTTGCCGAAAAATTCACGGAACAGTTGATCAAAAAGCGATTTTCGTGTCGGTCGTTTTATTTGTTGTTGGAAATAAATATAAGATTAGTTTGTCTTTACAAAGAAAGTTTCATGCTTCGGATGGATTTCAATTAGTTAGTCGGGGGTGCCTATTTTTGCGGTATTTTCTTTGTAGCAACGCGTATATACAATTACGACGCATTAATTTACAGGTGCGATCATACCAGCACTAATGCACCGGATCCCATCAGAACTCCGCAGTTAAGCGTGCTTGGGCGAGAGTAGTACTAGGATGGGTGACCTCCTGGGAAGTCCTCGTGTTGCACCTTTTTTTTTATTCTATTTTTTGCCGAAAAATTCACGGAACAGTTGATCAAAAAGCGATTTTCGTGTCGGTCGTTTTATTTGTTGTTGGAAATAAATATAAGATTAGTTTGTCTTTACAAAGAAAGTTTCATGCTTCGGATGGATTTCAATTAGTTAGTCGGGGGTGCCTATTTTTGCGGTATTTTCTTTGTAGCAACGCGTATATACAATTACGACGCATTAATTTACAGGTGCGATCATACCAGCACTAATGCACCGGATCCCATCAGAACTCCGCAGTTAAGCGTGCTTGGGCGAGAGTAGTACTAGGATGGGTGACCTCCTGGGAAGTCCTCGTGTTGCACCTTTTTTTTTATTCTATTTTTTGCCGAAAAATTCACGGAACAGTTGATCAAAAAGCGATTTTCGTGTCGGTCGTTTTATTTGTTGTTGGAAATAAATATAAGATTAGTTTGTCTTTACAAAGAAAGTTTCATGCTTCGGATGGATTTCAATTAGTTAGTCGGGGGTGCCTATTTTTGCGGTATTTTCTTTGTAGCAACGCGTATATACAATTACGACGCATTAATTTACAGGTGCGATCATACCAGCACTAATGCACCGGATCCCATCAGAACTCCGCAGTTAAGCGTGCTTGGGCGAGAGTAGTACTAGGATGGGTGACCTCCTGGGAAGTCCTCGTGTTGCACCTTTTTTTTTATTCTATTTTTTGCCGAAAAATTCACGGAACAGTTGATCAAAAAGCGATTTTCGTGTCGGTCGTTTTATTTGTTGTTGGAAATAAATATAAGATTAGTTTGTCTTTACAAAGAAAGTTTCATGCTTCGGATGGATTTCAATTAGTTAGTCGGGGGTGCCTATTTTTGCGGTATTTTCTTTGTAGCAACGCGTATATACAATTACGACGCATTAATTTACAGGTGCGATCATACCAGCACTAATGCACCGGATCCCATCAGAACTCCGCAGTTAAGCGTGCTTGGGCGAGAGTAGTACTAGGATGGGTGACCTCCTGGGAAGTCCTCGTGTTGCACCTTTTTTTTTATTCTATTTTTTGCCGAAAAATTCACGGAACAGTTGATCAAAAAGCGATTTTCGTGTCGGTCGTTTTATTTGTTGTTGGAAATAAATATAAGATTAGTTTGTCTTTACAAAGAAAGTTTCATGCTTCGGATGGATTTCAATTAGTTAGTCGGGGGTGCCTATTTTTGCGGTATTTTCTTTGTAGCAACGCGTATATACAATTACGACGCATTAATTTACAGGTGCGATCATACCAGCACTAATGCACCGGATCCCATCAGAACTCCGCAGTTAAGCGTGCTTGGGCGAGAGTAGTACTAGGATGGGTGACCTCCTGGGAAGTCCTCGTGTTGCACCTTTTTTTTTATTCTATTTTTTGCCGAAAAATTCACGGAACAGTTGATCAAAAAGCGATTTTCGTGTCGGTCGTTTTATTTGTTGTTGGAAATAAATATAAGATTAGTTTGTCTTTACAAAGAAAGTTTCATGCTTCGGATGGATTTCAATTAGTTAGTCGGGGGTGCCTATTTTTGCGGTATTTTCTTTGTAGCAACGCGTATATACAATTACGACGCATTAATTTACAGGTGCGATCATACCAGCACTAATGCACCGGATCCCATCAGAACTCCGCAGTTAAGCGTGCTTGGGCGAGAGTAGTACTAGGATGGGTGACCTCCTGGGAAGTCCTCGTGTTGCACCTTTTTTTTTATTCTATTTTTTGCCGAAAAATTCACGGAACAGTTGATCAAAAAGCGATTTTCGTGTCGGTCGTTTTATTTGTTGTTGGAAATAAATATAAGATTAGTTTGTCTTTACAAAGAAAGTTTCATGCTTCGGATGGATTTCAATTAGTTAGTCGGGGGTGCCTATTTTTGCGGTATTTTCTTTGTAGCAACGCGTATATACAATTACGACGCATTAATTTACAGGTGCGATCATACCAGCACTAATGCACCGGATCCCATCAGAACTCCGCAGTTAAGCGTGCTTGGGCGAGAGTAGTACTAGGATGGGTGACCTCCTGGGAAGTCCTCGTGTTGCACCTTTTTTTTTATTCTATTTTTTGCCGAAAAATTCACGGAACAGTTGATCAAAAAGCGATTTTCGTGTCGGTCGTTTTATTTGTTGTTGGAAATAAATATAAGATTAGTTTGTCTTTACAAAGAAAGTTTCATGCTTCGGATGGATTTCAATTAGTTAGTCGGGGGTGCCTATTTTTGCGGTATTTTCTTTGTAGCAACGCGTATATACAATTACGACGCATTAATTTACAGGTGCGATCATACCAGCACTAATGCACCGGATCCCATCAGAACTCCGCAGTTAAGCGTGCTTGGGCGAGAGTAGTACTAGGATGGGTGACCTCCTGGGAAGTCCTCGTGTTGCACCTTTTTTTTTATTCTATTTTTTGCCGAAAAATTCACGGAACAGTTGATCAAAAAGCGATTTTCGTGTCGGTCGTTTTATTTGTTGTTGGAAATAAATATAAGATTAGTTTGTCTTTACAAAGAAAGTTTCATGCTTCGGATGGATTTCAATTAGTTAGTCGGGGGTGCCTATTTTTGCGGTATTTTCTTTGTAGCAACGCGTATATACAATTACGACGCATTAATTTACAGGTGCGATCATACCAGCACTAATGCACCGGATCCCATCAGAACTCCGCAGTTAAGCGTGCTTGGGCGAGAGTAGTACTAGGATGGGTGACCTCCTGGGAAGTCCTCGTGTTGCACCTTTTTTTTTATTCTATTTTTTGCCGAAAAATTCACGGAACAGTTGATCAAAAAGCGATTTTCGTGTCGGTCGTTTTATTTGTTGTTGGAAATAAATATAAGATTAGTTTGTCTTTACAAAGAAAGTTTCATGCTTCGGATGGATTTCAATTAGTTAGTCGGGGGTGCCTATTTTTGCGGTATTTTCTTTGTAGCAACGCGTATATACAATTACGACGCATTAATTTACAGGTGCGATCATACCAGCACTAATGCACCGGATCCCATCAGAACTCCGCAGTTAAGCGTGCTTGGGCGAGAGTAGTACTAGGATGGGTGACCTCCTGGGAAGTCCTCGTGTTGCACCTTTTTCTTATTCTATTTTTTGCCGAAAAATTCACGGAACAATTGATCAAAAAGCGATTTTCGGGTCGGT
>NW_027333735.1:0-3345 GCF_000331145.2 Cicer arietinum
TCCCTCTAGCAACAGTCAAGTTACCTCTGTTGAGTTTCCACTTTCTAGAAGCAAAATGATTATGAAAACCACTATCATCAAATATATGCACAGAGATCAAATTGAAGCAAACATTTAGAGCATGTTTGACTCCTTTAAAGCAACGATTGCATCACCATGTTTCTTTGCAAGCATACATCACCAACACGAATTACCTTAGACTAGTGACAACAAATATGATAGATCAATATGATAATTGAGATTAGGATACTAGTTTGATTAAACATAGAACTTTCAATCTCTTAGTTCTTTATGTCTTTTCTTAATTAAGATTTTTGTATCATCAATCAAATAATTAATTTAGAGAAAATAATGTTACATTGAATGACCAGTTTTTGTTAATAGTTTTTAGATGGGGAATTGATAGTTAGGAGGACAATAAAATCATGACCTTAGATTTTTTTTCTACATTTAATTACTTTTAATTTGTATCTATAAACTTAAATTCTTGCGTTTCGTAAACGTGTAACAACCATTAATTTTTATTATAATTTAAATAATATACACTACACCAAAAATAACATTTTACAGTACACATTTTACAACACTTTTTAACAAAAAGTATTGTTGTACGGTATTTTAAAAATTAACGGAGTTTATGACAACGCTTTTCTAACAAGTGCTTTTGTAGATCCATAATGTTTATGGTGTTTTTCTTTTTTTTTTTTTGCAAATAGCTTTATAGGGTCTTGATTAGTTGAGTAATTCTAAAATTAACCTGTGTATACGATTATTTTACGTATTACTACGTGACAAAACCATATACTTGAGAACACATAAGGAAAGAGGCCATGGATTTTTGAAAGTTTTGTTCAAAAACTTGAATCACCAATCAGAATAATGTACGACCGACACTACAACATTTTTGCCCTACTGCAACGCATAAAAACCGTTGCTTAACGTAAAAAAACCGTTGCCGTAATCTACGAGAACGGTTTTCTGACCGTGGGGAACCAAGGCGTTGCCTTAGCCTAACGCAACGGTTTTTTTTGAAACAGCAACACTTAGTAAAAACCGTACTTGTAGCTACCTCTTACAGAATGGTTTTCCAAATTTACAACGACAACGGTTTTACATTGTTGCCAAGATAAAACCGTTCTCGTAGGCATTTTTTCAATTAAGGTATGGCAACGCTTTATAACCGTTGCCAAAATTAAAATATTTAAAAAAAAACAATATTTTAAATTATTGCATTTTTTAAAATTAATTTTACTAAAATATTATTATTGTAATTCCATAATAAATGAGCCAAATTGTAGTTCAAAGAGGGTATAATTAATAACTTAAAGATTTGTTTGAATGAAACATAATAATGGCACATATAATGCATACATAACTGATCAACAACAAAAAACAAACTACATGCTAATCCCTTTATCAAAAAAGGACTTGTGTATAGAGAATACAAAACGACTTGTATATAAAGAATACATGCTGATCCCTTTATCAAAAAAGGACTTGTATATAGAGGAAGATACAAAATTCTTTGACATATAAAAAGAATGTCATCCAACATCCAACCTACCCGCCTATATAAAATAACATTTCCCATTACTTAAAAGGCTTCTGGTCTCATTAATCGATCATGAGAAAATAAATAAAATCAAATTCACACATCCTCAGATATTGTGTGTGATCAATGTTCAAGAGGGGAAGTCAGCATAATAAGCATTCTTGGTGCTATTGCCATAGCCATTAGCTCTTGAAAGAGCTGCTTACAAGCATAATGAATGTAAACATGCATACACAATCAAAAGCCAAAACGAGAAGCTAAGAATTCAGCACAAGGAGAAAATGCCTCGAACTTTAATATGGACTATAGTGCTAAGAGAAGATATATGGTCATTCACCTAAACAATGTCAGTTTTGTTCTTGCAGCCCCTACTTTAATATGGACTTTGGTAGTAATTAGGACCAAGGAAAATCATTGCACAGAGATGTCTCCCTGTATGACCATTTTACATTGTCTCAAAACCACGCATTTAGTACCCACATTTGTGTAGAGCTTTTCTGATATTATCCATCTGGAACACAGTAGTAAAAAAATATCAGATTTTTAAACTCTGGGCTGATGATAGGAAATAAGATATTAATGAAGATCAATTAAACAATCTAATTGACACCACTTAGGATATATATACTAATACTTTGCACAAATTTTCACAACTAATTAAATTTTCATTGGTTCTTGTTTACAAATAATACGTACCATGAGGATAAGTAGGAAACGGAAAGAGTAGCAAATAGCAGATTGTAGAGACACAGTAACCTAAAAGCAACACATCAAAAGGAGTTAGCATAACAAACATTATTATAGGGAGGAACATAACTATCAAATTATGCATTAATGCTTATGCATTGAATTATGAATCTATGTATGGTATAATATAAAAAATGTAGCTAGCTATTACTTACCTATAAGACCTCCAGTAAAGACATCAGTCTAATGATGCCATAATCATCTACTCAAGTAACTCCAACAAGGGCAGCAATAACTAATGGAAGTAAAACTATACAAAGTTTGTCGATGTGGTTCCTACGATCAAACACTCAAACACTCAAACTTTTCCTGATAAATACCATGAAAGGAAACCAAGACCAGCAAATGACACTACATTTGGTTAAACATTAATTAATCACCACCAAATTAAAGAACAAATTATATTCCATTACAAAAACAATCCTGCACTAAAGATGATACAATCTTTATATTCAATATAAAATACTTAGTCAACCTTGTAGATGAGGGATCTAATAATTCTCAACAGTCAATGAAGATATATGGTCTTTTTGTCTGCATATTGCATATGTTGTGTTTTTGTTTATCAACAGTTAATGATCAATATTTTTAGCTGATATTCTTAAATTTAAGACTTTAGTAGTCTTACCTAAAAAATTGATATTGATATTCTATTACTTACATGATGTATGGCCACTAGGAAAACTTTTGTATCCTTCCCTTATAACTGACTTAATCCCAGTACAAAGAACATCACCAATTTCTGTATCAAACACCTGCATGAACCAATATCAGAGCAATGAAGGAATAAATGTCACACAACT
The DNA here is from genome assembly GCF_000331145.2 of Cicer arietinum. Lineage (NCBI taxonomy): Eukaryota > Viridiplantae > Streptophyta > Magnoliopsida > Fabales > Fabaceae > Cicer > Cicer arietinum. The sequence continues at coordinate 3,103 of NW_027333735.1, forward strand.
CGTACTTCACACATAAAAAGCCAAAAGCAAGAAAGTATAAAGGAACAAATAAGCCCTCAATTGTATATCCACAAGATTAAGAAAAGTGCATCAACAAGATTAAGAAAATAATATGCACAAGATTGCAACCAAGTTTCATAATTTTAGTCAGTCATACTTCCTAAACCAGTCATAATTTTGTGTCACCTAGAATCAAATTGAATCATTAGGGTAAACCAGACAGAATCAATTCAACCATTTTAA
>NW_027333735.1:4392-7890 GCF_000331145.2 Cicer arietinum
TTATTATTATTATTATTATTATTATTATTATTATTATTATTATTATTATAAAAAGTAATTCAACACAATAGACAAAATTAAAAGAAAGTATATATAATATTAAAATGGTAAATAATAAAATGTAATCTTAAGAGGAAAGTTGGTAATTTTTTTGACCGAATAAGACTTTAACTTTAAAATAAATAATATAAAGTTGTGCATCAATAAAATAAATATCTATATGTAATTTATTTATTATATTTTTTTGAAAAAATTAATTATATATATTCGTACACAAGCATGCCAAATTTACTTATTGATTTACATAGAGGATCATTGAAGAAGAGGAATAACAATAATTAGTAAAATGAAATTTATTGTGACAACCTTGATTTTAGTTTTTCTATTCTCAGTAGGTATGCAAACATTTTAGATAATAGAGTTTGAATTCTTTATATATTATTTTTCTTATGCATGTTGATTATTATTATACTGATATAACTCTTTTCAATAGGTACGGACAGCCTTGTACTTGTCTTCAAGAAATGTTTTTCTCCATGTGACCAAACAACTGATTGCATGTCCTTGTGCGCAAGCAAAGGATATTATAAAGGATTTTGTGACCTAGCAGCTGGTGATAATGTTAATAGGTGTTGTTGTTACGATGTTGAAAGTAAAAAACTTGTAACTTAGAACGTTTCTTTTAGTTTGAATAAAACATAGCATATTATCATAAAGTATGATTGAAAAATTAGAAAATATCTAATAAAATATAGTATGTTATATTTACATGAATTATGCATAATATTTAGTCTTTGAGATAAAATAATCACCATAAATTCAAATTATAATTCTGAAAAAAACAAAATCTGACTCAAAATTTAAAATAATAATTTTGTATGTAAAAGATATTCCTGCAATCTTTAAAGTTTTTCCTTTTTTCTAAATTGGTCCTTATATTTTTTCTCTCTCCTATTCATCATTAAGACTCAAACCATGTAGGTACTGGTCCATTTTATTAATTTACGAGTTTAACTTAGTTCAAACAAGCCCACATAGTTGTTAATATGGTGTTTTGTCCATAATGGTGCTGTTATGCAAAAGTTAACAAATGATATTTTTCATTTACTTTTATTAAAAATTAAAATATTAAATTAAAAATCTGTAAGTAAAAACCATATTAAAATAGAAAATCTGTAATTAAACTTCATCAATCTAGAAATTGAAACATAAAAATCGGTAATTAAAAATCATATTAAAATCCATTAGGTTTTATTTATTTATTCATTTATTTATTTATGTTTTTTCAAATTATAAAGTTTAAACCCATGCATGCATACATTGTTCCACCAATTCCTAGTAGACATATAATGGGATTTGACTATTGCACTGAAATTATAATATTGTAACACTTTTTATAAAAAAAAATTGTGTAAGTGTTAAAATCAAAAGTACGGTTGTATTTATAAGATCTTTTAGAGTAACTTTCCTTTTGAGTTGGAGGAGTTCAGAAGCCAAAAGAAATCTCAGATCAAGAAAATCAATATCATAACTAGCTAGACCAAATCGTTAAGCAAAAAAATATTTAGCGGACATCCAAACACTGGTTTGGCATTATAAGAGAGAAAAAATAGAGACAAGAATATGATAAATGTTAAATTATTGGTGATGTTGGAAAATAAAAATTAGACAATGTTAGACATAAAATTATAAAAATAATAAACAACAAAGAAATATTAGCATCAAGTAAATATTATTAGGAATAAGATACGATTAGAAAATTCCGAAACATATCGAATACAATTATTTTTTACTAACGTGGCACTTAAATAGAAAAGATAAAATAATTGTTATTGGATGCTCCTAGAAACACAAAACACCATTATTTTTAGCATGAAATATGATGATTATTTCCTTTTCTCGCATCTTAAAAATGAGGAACAGCTAGATGCTAATCCGCGCTTTACTCAGGTGTATTTTCACTTATTTTTTTAATTTAAGTTCATTCAAAATAAATAATATCAAGTTTTATATATCAATTATCACTACAAGAAAAACACTATTTTGTGGCCAACTTTGTAAATATTTTGTGGCCGAATAAAACCCTCACAAATTAGTGACCAAAAAAGCCCTCACAAATATCAAAATTGAAATTGATCTTTATTTGTGGCTGAAAAAACATTCACAAAATTTTAAACATTTAACTGGATTTTGTGGCTGCCTAAACCCTCACAAAATCACAACATTGTGATTTTGTGAGGGCTTAGGCAGTGTGTGTTATTATAGATTTGTGTGTGTGTGTGGTGTGTGTGTGTGTGTTATTAGTGCGTGCGTGCGTGCGTGCGTGTGTGTGTGTGTGTTATTATAGATTTGTGTGTGTGTGTTGTGTGTGTGTGTGAGTGTTATTATAGATTTGTGTGTGTGTGTGTTGTGTGTGTGTGTGTTATTATAGATTTATTTTTTAAAAAATAGGAATGATATTGTTTACATAATATATGATAAATAAAAGTTTCAAATACGGTTAAAATATATTGATTTTAATATAATTGTTTTTTAAAAAAACATTATTATAATTGATGATATTATTATTTTCTGTTATAAATAAGTCTTGATACATATTAACATAGTTTATTGATTGTTAGTGTTGATATTTTTTGTTAGTCTTGATTATTAAAAAAAATATCATTTAAAATTTTATATAGGTTTATATAAATGATATAGTCTTGATAATAATTTATTGATTGTCAGGCCGTCACAAAGTCACATATCCGTTACATTTTCTGGCCGCTCAGGCCGTCACAAACTGATTTTTTGGCCGCTAAAGCCGTCACAAAGTCACATCCCAAATGATTGTTGCCTTTTGTGGTCGTGCAAGCCGCCATAAATGCATGTGTTTGTGACCGTTTTGGCCGCCACGAATGTCACATAGCCGTTGCTTTTTGTGGTTGCTTTGGCCGCCACAAAAGACCAACCCAATCCTATATATATTACTCCACTCCTCTTTCATTTTTTCACTTCTAACTTCTCTCTAAAACCTCCTTCTAACTATTCTCTCCACCTTCTCTCTACACAAAATATTCATGTGTGTGTGTGTGTGCGTGCGTGCGTGCGTGCGTGCCTGCGTGCGTGCATATATATATATGCACATAATTTATATATTTATTTAATTTTCAGAATAAACATATATATATATATAGATTTAGACAGTAGTTGGATGTACGATAGGAATTTTCCTGGAAGAAAGGGTCTTAAACAACGTTTTGCTAACAAGGTTGAAGACTTTCTCATTTTTGCGAGAGTGCAAAAAATTGTCGAAGATGAAGGGGGAATGAGATGTCCATGTTGTTTATGTCGATGTAGACGGTTTAAAATTGAAGATGAAATAAGAGTGCATTTGTATGCAGATGGATTTATGCCTCACTTCTGGATTTGGACTAATCATGGAGAAGAGTCTCTGGCGGCGTCTAATACTAGTACATCTGTGGAGAATTATAACATAGGTCCTTCAAGTAGTACTAA
>NW_027333736.1:0-4743 GCF_000331145.2 Cicer arietinum
GAATTAACATTTAGGTCATTTTCGTCCTCTGTAGGCTTATTCTAGTCCAATTAGGGCTTTTAATAAATCTTGTACATCCAAAAAGTTCATTTGTGTCATTGGATTTACATTTAGGTCATTTTCGTGCTCCATCGGCTTATTCTAGTCCAATTAGGGTTTTTAACCAATCTTGTGCATCCAATAAGTTCATTTGTATCATTGGATTAACATTTAGGTCATTTTCGTCCTCCCTAGGCTTATTCTAGTCCAATTAGGGTTTTTAACTAATCTTGTGCATCAAATAGGTGTGTATGTGTCACTGGATTAACATTGAGGTCATTTTAGTCCTCCCTAGTCTTATTGTAGTCCAATAAGGGTTTTTAACCAATCTTGTGCATCCAATAAGTTCATTTGGGTCATTCGATTAACATTTAGCTCATTTTCGTCCTCTCTAGGCATATTCTAGTCCAATTAGAGTTTGTAACTAATCTTTTGCATCCAATAAGTTCAGTTGTTTCATTGGATTAACATTTAGTTCATTTTTGTCCTCCCTAGGCTTATTCTAGTCCAATTAGGGTTTTTTTACTAATCTTGTGCATCAAATAAGTGTGTTTGGTTCACTGGATTAACATTTAGGTCATTTTCGTCCTCCCTAGGCTTATTGTAGTCCAATTAGGGTTTTTAACCAATCTTGTGCATCCAATAAGTTCATTTGTGTTATTCGATTAATATTTACACCATTTTCGTCCTCCCTTGGCTTATTCTAGTTCAACTAGTGTTTTTAACCAATCTTGTGCATCCAATAAGTTCATTTGTTTCATTAGATTAACATTTAGGTCATTTTCGTCCTCCTTAGACATTTTCTTGCCCAATTAGGGTTTTAACCAATCTTGTGCACCAATAGATGTGTTTGTGTCATTGGATTAAAATTTTGGTCATTTTCGTCCTCCCTTGACTTATTATATTCCAATTCGGGTTTTTAACCAATCTTGTGCATCCAATAAGTTCATTTGTGTCATTAGATTAACATTTAGGCTTATTCTAGTCCAATTAAGGTTTTAACCAAACTTGTGCATCCAATAGGTGTGTTTGTGTCATTGGATTATCATTTAGGTCATTTTCTTCCTCGATGTGCTTATTCTAGTCCAATTAGAGTTTTTAACCAATCTTTGCATCACATAAGTTCATATGTGTCATTGGATTATCATTAAGGTCATTTTCTTCCTCCCTAGGATAACTCTTGTCCAATTAGGGTTTTTAACAAATCTTCTGCATCCAATAGGTGTGTTTGTGTCATTGGATTAACATTTAGGTCATTTTCGTCCTCCCTAGGCTTATTCTAGTCAAATTAGGGTTTTTAACCAATCTTGTGCATCCAATAAGTTCATTTGTTTCATTGGATTAACATTTCGGTCATTTTCGTCCTCTGTAGGCTTATTCTAGTCCAATTAGGGTTTTTAACGATTCTTGTGCATCCAATAAGTTCATTTGTGTCATTGGGTTAACATTTTGGTCATTTTCTTCCTCCCTAGGCTTATACTTGTCCAATTAGGCTTTTTAACCAATCTTGTGCATCCAATAAGTTCATTTGTTTCATTGGATTAACATTTCGGTCATTTTCGTCCTCTGTAGGCTTATTCTAGTCCAATTAGGGTTTTTAACCAATCTTGTGTATCCAATAAGTTCATTTGTGTCATCGGATAAACGTTTCGGTGATTTTCGTCCTCCGTAGGCTTATTCTTGTCCAATTAAGGTTATTAACCAATCTTGTGCATCCAATAAGTTCATTTGTTTCATTGGATAAACATTTAGGTCATTTTCGTCTTCCCTATGTATATTCTAGTCCAATTAGGGTTTTTTACCAATAATGTGCATCCAATAAGTTCATCTGTGTCATTGGATTATCATTTAGGTCATTTTCGTCCTCCCTAGGCTTATTCCTTTCCAATAAAGATTTTTAACCAATCTTGTGCATCCAGGCTTATTCTAGTCAAATTAGGTTTTTAACCAATCTTGTCCATCCAATACGTGTGTTTGTGTCACTAGATTAACACTTAGGCCATTTTCGACCTCCCTAGGCTTATTCTAGTTCTATTAGAGTTTTTAACCTATCTTGTGCATCCAATAAGTTTATTTGTGTCATTAGATTAACATTTAGGTCATTTACGTCCTCCCTAGGCTTATCCAAGTCCAATTATGGTTTTTAACCAATCTTGTGCATCCAATAATTTTATTTGTGTCATTGGTTTAACATTTAGGTCATTTTCGTCCTCCCTAGGCTTATTCTTTTCCAATTAGAATTTTTACCAAATCTTGCGCATCTAATAGGTGTGTTTGTGTAATTGGATTAACATTTAGGTCATTTTCGTCCTCCCTAGGTATATTCTAGTCCAATTAGGATTTTTAACCAATCTTGTGCATCCAATATGTTCATTTGTTTCATTGGATAAACATTTAGGTCATTTTCGTCCTCCCTAGGTATATTCTAGTCCAATTAGGATTTTTAACCAATCTTGTGCATCCAATATGTTCATTTGTTTCATTGGATAAACATTTAGGTCATTTTCGTCCTCCCTAGGTATATTCTAGTCCAATTAGGATTTTTAACCAATCTTGTGCATCCAATATGTTCATTTGTTTCATTGGATAAACATTTAGGTCATTTTCGTCCTCCCTAGGTATATTCTAGTCCAATTAGGATTTTTAACCAATCTTGTGCATCCAATATGTTCATTTGTTTCATTGGATAAACATTTAGGTCATTTTCGTCCTCCCTAGGTATATTCTAGTCCAATTAGGATTTTTAACCAATCTTGTGCATCCAATATGTTCATTTGTTTCATTGGATAAACATTTAGGTCATTTTCGTCCTCCCTAGGTATATTCTAGTCCAATTAGGATTTTTAACCAATCTTGTGCATCCAATATGTTCATTTGTTTCATTGGATAAACATTTAGGTCATTTTCGTCCTCCCTAGGTATATTCTAGTCCAATTAGGATTTTTAACCAATCTTGTGCATCCAATATGTTCATTTGTTTCATTGGATAAACATTTAGGTCATTTTCGTCCTCCCTAGGTATATTCTAGTCCAATTAGGATTTTTAACCAATCTTGTGCATCCAATATGTTCATTTGTTTCATTGGATAAACATTTAGGTCATTTTCGTCCTCCCTAGGTATATTCTAGTCCAATTAGGATTTTTAACCAATCTTGTGCATCCAATAAGTTCATTTGTGTCATAGGATTATCGTTTAGGTTATTTTCGTCCTCCCTAGGCTTATTCTTTTCCAATTAGAATTTTTACCAAATCTTGCGCATCTAATAGGTGTGTTTGTGTAATTGGATTAACATTTAGGTCACTTTCGTCCTCCCTAGGGTTATTCTAGTCAAATTAGAGTTTTTAACCAATCTTGTTCATCCAATACGTGTGTTTGTGTCATTGGATTAACATTTAGGTCATTTTCGTCCTCCCGAGGCTTATTCTAGTCCAATTAGGGTTTTTAACCAATCACGTGCATCCAATAAGTTCATTTATGTCATTGGATTAATATTTAGGTCATTTTTGTCCTCCGTAGGCCTATTCTAGCCGAATTAGGGTTTTTAACCAATCTTGTGCATCCAATAAGTTCATTTGTGTCATTGGATTTTCGTTTAGGTCTTTTTCGTCCTCCATAGCCTTATTCTAGTTCAATTAGGGTTTTAACCAATCTTGTGCATGCAATAAGTTCATTTGTGTCATTCGATTAATATTTAGATCATTTTCGTCCTCCCTATGCTTATTCTAGTCCAATTACAATTTTTAACCAATCTTGTGCATCCAATTAGTTCATTTGTGTCATTGGATTAACATTTAGGTCATTTACGTCACCCCTAGGATTATTCTAGTCCAAGTAGGGTTTTTAACCAATCTTGTGAATCCAATAGGTGTGTTTGTATCATTGGATTAACATTTAGGTCATTTTCGTCGTTGCTATGCTTATTCTAGTCCAATCTGGGTTTTTAGCCAATCTTGAGAATCCAATAAGTTTATTTGTGTCACTGGATTATTAACCAATTCATGTGCATCCAATAGGTGTGTTTGTGTCATTGGATTAACATTTATGTCATTTTCGTGCTCGCTAAGCTTATTCTAATCCAATTAGTGTTTTTAACCAATCTTGTGCTTCCAATAAGTTTATTTGTTTCAATGGATTAACATTTAGGTCATTTTATTCATCCATAGGCTTATTCTTGTCTTATTAGCGTTTTTAACCAATCTTTTGCATCCAATAAGTTCATTTGTGTCATTGGATTAACATTTAGGTCATTTTCGCACTCCGTAGGCTTTACATAGTCCACTTAGGGTTTTTAACCAATCTTGTGCATCCAATTAGTTCATTTGTGTCATTAGATTAACATTTAGATCATTTTCATCATCCCTAGGCTTATTCTAGTCCAATTAGAGTTTTTAACAAATCTTGTGTTGGAAATTATGGCCTGTATTTGTTAAAAAATATATGAGAAATGTCTTTACTAATTTTACCAGATTATTAATCAGATTAACAATGATCAGTTAAAGAATTTATTTAGGAACAAAGATTCACAATTGCATGAATTATCAATATAAGAGTATAGATACAAATACAATGCTTATTCAAAAGATTAATCAAGATAGAGATTCACTAATACAAACATTCAAGAATAAGCATTCAAGGAATTTCAAAATAAAGAGAAAAGATAAGAAAATCGTGCACCAGGATTTATACTGGTTCGGCTATCTGT
>NW_027333737.1:0-1667 GCF_000331145.2 Cicer arietinum
TCTTGTGCATCCAATAAGTTCATTTGTGTCATTGGATTAACATTTTAGTCATTTTCGTCCTCCGTAGGCTTATTATTGTCCAATTAAGTTTTTTAACCAATCTTGTGCATGCAATAAGTTCATTTGTATCATTGGATAAACATTTAGGTCATTTTCGTCAACCCTAACCTTATGCTTGTCCAATTAGGGTTTTTAACCAATCTTGTGCATCCTATAGGTGTGTTTGTGTCTTTGGATGAACATTTTTGTCATTTTCGTCCTCCCTAGACTTGTTCTTGTCCATTTAAGGTTTTTAACCAATCTTGTGCATGCAATAAGTTCATTTGTGTCATTGGATTAACATTTAGGTCATTTTCGTTCTCCCTAGGTTTATTCTTGTCCAATTAGCAATTTTAACCAATCTTGTTCATCCAATAATTTCATTTGTGTCATAGGATGAACCTTTAGGTCATTTTCGTCCTCCCTAGGCTTATTCTTGTCCAATTAGCATTTTTAACCAATCTTGTGCGTGCAATAAGTTCATTTGTGTCGTTGGATTAACATTTAGGTCATTTTCGTCCTCCCTAGGGTTATTCTTGTCCAATTAGGAATTTTAACCAATCTTGTGCTTCCAATAGGTGTGTTTGTGTCATTGGATGAACATTTAGGTCATTTTCGTCCTCCCTAGGCTTATTCTTGTCCAATTAGGATTTTTAAACAATCTTGTGTATCCAATATGTTCATTTGTGTCATTGGATTAAGATTTAGGTCATTTTCGTGCTCCCTAGATTTATTCCTGTCCAATTAGGGTTTTTAACCAATCTTGTGCATCCAAAAGGTGTGTTTGTGTCATTGGATGAACATTAAGGTCATTTTCGTCCTCCCTAGGCTTATTCTTGTCAAATTTGGGTTTTTAACCAATCTTGTGCATCCAATATGTTCATTTGTGTCATTGGATTAACGTTTAGGTCATTTTCGTCCTCCCTAGGTTTATTCTAGTCCAATTAGGGTTTTTAACCAATCTTGTGCATCCAAAAGGTGTGTTTGTGTCATTGGATGAACATTAAGGTCATTTTCGTCCTCCCTAGGCTTATTCTTGTCAAATTTGGGTTTTTAACCAATCTTGTGCATCCAATATGTTCATTTGTGTCATTGGATTAACGTTTAGGTCATTTTCGTCCTCCCTAGGTTTATTCTAGTCCAATTAGGGTTTTTAACCAATCTTGTGCATCCAAAAGGTGTGTTTGTGTCATTGGATGAACATTAAGGTCATTTTCGTCCTCCCTAGGCTTATTCTTGTCAAATTTGGGTTTTTAACCAATCTTGTGCATCCAATATGTTCATTTGTGTCATTGGATTAACGTTTAGGTCATTTTCGTCCTCCCTAGGTTTATTCTTATCCAATTATGAATTTTAACCAATCTTGTGTATCCAGTAGGTGTGTTTCTGTCATTCGATGAACATTTAGGTCATTTTCGTCATCCCTAGGCTTATTCTTGTCCAATTATGGTTTTTAACCAATCTTGTGCATCCAATATGTTCATTTGTGTCATTGGATTAACATTTAGGTCATTTTCGTCCTCCCTAGATTTATTCTAGTCCAATTAGGAGTTTTAACCAATCTTGTGCATCCAATAGGCATGTTTGTGTCATTGGATGAACATTTAGGTCATTTTCGTCCTCCCTAG
>NW_027333737.1:1856-2626 GCF_000331145.2 Cicer arietinum
ATTCCTATAGGTGTGTTTGTGTCATTGGATGAACATTTTGGTCATTTTCTTCCTCCCTAGACTTATTCTTGTCCAATTAGGGTTATTAACCAATCTTGTGTATGCAATAAGTTCATTTGTGTCATTGGATTAACATTTAGGTCATTTTCGTCCTCCCTAGGTTTATTGTTGTCCAATTAGGAATTTTAACCAATCTTGTGCATCCAATAAGTTCATTTGTGTCATAGAATGAACATTTAGGTCACTTTCGTCCTCCCTAGGCTTATTCTTGTCCAATTAGGGTTTTCAACCTATCTTGTGCATCCAATAGGTGTGTTTGTGTCATTGGGTGAACATTTAGGTCATTTTCGTCCTCCCTAGACTTATTCTTTTATTCTTGTCCAATTAAGATTTTTAACCAATCTTGTGCATGTAAGAAGTTCATTTGTGTCATTGGATTAACATTTAGGTCATTTTCGTCCTCCCTAGACTTATTCTTTTATTCTTGTCCAATTAAGATTTTTAACCAATCTTGTGCATGTAAGAAGTTCATTTGTGTCATTGGATTAACATTTAGGTCATTTTCGTCCTCCCTAGACTTATTCTTTTATTCTTGTCCAATTAAGATTTTTAACCAATCTTGTGCATGTAAGAAGTTCATTTGTGTCATTGGATTAACATTTAGGTTACTTTCGTCCTCCCTATGCTTATTCTTGTCCAATTAGGGTTTTTAACCAACCTTGTGCATCCAATAACTTCATTTGTGTCATAGGATGAACATTTTGGTCATT
>NW_027333737.1:2673-5318 GCF_000331145.2 Cicer arietinum
TTGTGCATCCAATATGTTCATTTGTGTCATTGGATTAACATTTAGGTCATTTTCGTCCTCCCTAGGTTTATTCTTGTCCAATTAGGGTTTTTAACCAATCTTGTGCATCCTATAGGTTTGTTTGTGTCATTGGATGAACATTTAGGTCATTTTTGTCCTCCTTAGGCTTATTCTTGTCCAATTAGGATTTTTAACCTATCTTGTGTATCCAATATGTTCCTTTGTGTCATTGGATGAACATTTAGTTCATTTTCATCCTCCCTAGACTTATTCTTGTCCAATTAAGGTTTTTAACCATTCTTGTGCATGCGATAAGTTCATTTGTGTCATTGGATGAATTTTTAGGTCATTTTCGTCCTCCCTAGGTTTATTCTTGTCCAATTAGGGTTTTTAACCAATCTTGTGCATCCAATAAGTTCATTTGTGTCATAGGATGAACATTTAGGTCATTTTCGTCATCCATAGGCTTATTCTTGTCCAATTAGGGTTTTTAACCAATCTTGTGCATGCAATAAGTTCATTTGTGTCATTGGATTAACGTTTAGGTCATTTTCGTCCTCCTTAGGTTTATTCTTGTCCAATTAGGAATTTTAACCAATCTTGTGATCCCAATAGGTGTGTTTGTGTCGTTGGATGAACATTTAGGTCATTTTCGTCCTCCATAGGCTTATTCTTGTCCAATTAGGGTTTTTAACCAATCTTGTATATCCTATATGTTCATTTGTGTCATTGGATTAACATTTATGTCATTTTCATCCTCCCTAGGTTTATTCCAGTCCAATTAGGGTTTTTAACCAATCTTGTATATCCTATATGTTCATTTGTGTCATTGGATGAACATTCAGGTCATTTTCGTCCTTCCTACACTTATTCTTGTCCAACTAGGGTTTTTAACCAATCTTGTATATCCTATATGTTCATTTGTGTCATTGGATGAACATTCAGGTCATTTTCGTCCTTCCTACACTTATTCTTGTCCAACTAGGGTTTTTAACCAATCTTGTGCATCCAATAAGTTCATTTGTGTCATTGGATGAACATTTAGGTCATTTTCGTCCTAACTAGACTTATTCATGTCCAATTAATGTTTTCAACCAATCATGTGCATGCAATAAGTTCATTTGTGTCATTGGATTAACATTTAAGTCCTTTTCGTCCTCCCTAGGTTTATTCTAGTCCAATTACGGTTTTTAACAAATCTTGTGCATCCAATAAGTTCATTTGTGTCATTGGATTAACATTTAGGTCACTTTCGTCCTCCCTAGGCTTATTCTTGTCCAATTAGGGTTTTTAACCAATCTTGTGCCTCTAATATGTTCATTTGTGTCATTGGATTAACATTTAGGTCATTTTGGTCCTCCCTACGTTTATTCTAGTCCAATTAGGGTTTTTAACCAATCTTGTGCATCCAATAAGTGTGTTTGTGTCATTGGATGAACATTTAGGTCATTTTCGTCCTCCCTAGACTTATTCTTTTATTCTTGTCCAATTAAGATTTTTAACCAATCTTGTGCATGCAATAAGTTCATTTGTGTGATTGGATTAACATTTAGGTCATTTTCGTCAACCATACCCTTATGCTTCTCCAATTAGGGATTTTAACCAATCTTGTGCGTCCTATAGGTGTGTTTCTGTCATTGGATGAACATTTAGGTCATTTTCGTCCTCCCTAGACTTATTATTATCCCATTAAGGTTTTTAACCAATCTTGTGCCTGCAATAAGTTCTTTTGTGTCATTGGATTAACATTTAAGTCCTTTTCGTCCTCCCTAGGTTTATTCTATTCCAATTAGGGTTTTTAACCAACCTTGTGCATCCAATAAGTGTGTTTGTGTCATTGGATGAACATTTTGGTCATTTTCGTCCTCCCTAGGCTTATTCTTGTCCAATTAGGTTTTTTAACCAATCTTGTGCATCCAATATGTTCATTTGTGTCATTGGATTAACATTTAGGTCATTTTCGTCCTCCCTAGGTTTATTCTTGTCCAATTAGGGTTTTTAACCAATCTTGTGCATCCTATAGGTTTGTTTGTGTCATTGGATGAACATTTAGGTCATTTTTGTCCTCCCTAGGCTTATTCTTGTCCAATTAGGGTTTTCAACCAATCTTGTGCATGCAATAAGTTCATTTGTGTCGTTGGATTAACATTTATGTCATTTTCGTCCTCCCTATGTTTATTCTTGTCCTATTAGGAATTTTAACCAATCTTGTGCATGCAATAAGTTCATTTGTGTCATTGGATTAACATTTAGGTCATTTTCGTCCTCCCTAGGCTTATTCTTGTCCAATTAGGGTTTTTAACCAATCTTGTGCATCCAATAAGTTCATTTGTGTCATTGGATTAACATTTAGGTCATTTTCATCCTCCCTAGGCTTATTCTTGTCCAATTAGGATTTTTAACCAATCTTGTGTATCCAATATGTTCTTTTGTGTCATTGGATGAACATTTAGGTCATTTTCGTCCTCCCTAGGTTTATTCTAGTCCAATTAGGGTTTTTAACCAATCTTGTGCATCCTATAGGTTTGTTTGTGTCATTGGATGAACATTTAGGTCATTTTCATCCTCCCTAGATTAATTTGTTTATTCTTGTCCAATTAAGATTTTTAACTAATCTTGTGCATGCAATAAGTTCATTTGTGTCA
>NW_027333738.1:0-2594 GCF_000331145.2 Cicer arietinum
ATCCAATGACACAAATGAACTTATTGGATGCACAAGATAGGTTAAAAACCATAACTGGACAAGAATAAGCTAAACGAGGACGAAAAAGACCTAAACGTTCATCCAATGACACAAAAACACCTATTGGATGCACAAGATTGGTTAAAACCCTAATTGGACAAGAATAAGCCTAGGGAGGACGAAAATGACCTAAATGTTCATCCAATGACACAAATGAACTTATTGGATGCACAAGATTGATTAAAAACCCTAATTTGACAAGAATAAGCCTAGGGAGGACGAAAATGACCTAAATGTTCATCCAATGACACAAATGAACTTATTGGATGCACAAGATTGATTAAAAACCCTAATTTGACAAGAATAAGCCTAGGGAGGACGAAAATGACCTAAATGTTCATCCAATGACACAAATGAACTTATTGGATGCACAAGATTGATTAAAAACCCTAATTTGACAAGAATAAGCCTAGGGAGGACGAAAATGACCTAAATGTTCATCCAATGACACAAATGAACTTATTGGATGCACAAGATTGATTAAAAACCCTAATTTGACAAGAATAAGCCTAGGGAGGACGAAAATGACCTAAATGTTCATCCAATGACACAAATGAACTTATTGGATGCACAAGATTGATTAAAAACCCTAATTTGACAAGAATAAGCCTAGGGAGGACGAAAATGACCTAAATGTTCATCCAATGACACAAATGAACTTATTGGATGCACAAGATTGATTAAAAACCCTAATTTGACAAGAATAAGCCTAGGGAGGACGAAAATGACCTAAATGTTCATCCAATGACACAAATGAACTTATTGGATGCACAAGATTGATTAAAAACCCTAATTTGACAAGAATAAGCCTAGGGAGGACGAAAATGACCTAAATGTTCATCCAATGACACAAATGAACTTATTGGATGCACAAGATTGATTAAAAACCCTAATTTGACAAGAATAAGCCTAGGGAGGACGAAAATGACCTAAATGTTCATCCAATGACACAAATGAACTTATTGGATGCACAAGATTGATTAAAAACCCTAATTTGACAAGAATAAGCCTAGGGAGGACGAAAATGACCTAAATGTTCATCCAATGACACAAATGAACTTATTGGATGCACAAGATTGATTAAAAACCCTAATTTGACAAGAATAAGCCTAGGGAGGACGAAAATGACCTAAATGTTCATCCAATGACACAAATGAACTTATTGGATGCACAAGATTGATTAAAAACCCTAATTTGACAAGAATAAGCCTAGGGAGGACGAAAATGACCTAAATGTTCATCCAATGACACAAATGAACTTATTGGATGCACAAGATTGATTAAAAACCCTAATTTGACAAGAATAAGCCTAGGGAGGACGAAAATGACCTAAATGTTCATCCAATGACACAAATGAACTTATTGGATGCACAAGATTGATTAAAAACCCTAATTTGACAAGAATAAGCCTAGGGAGGACGAAAATGACCTAAATGTTCATCCAATGACACAAATGAACTTATTGGATGCACAAGATTGATTAAAAACCCTAATTTGACAAGAATAAGCCTAGGGAGGACGAAAATGACCTAAATGTTCATCCAATGACACAAATGAACTTATTGGATGCACAAGATTGATTAAAAACCCTAATTTGACAAGAATAAGCCTAGGGAGGACGAAAATGACCTAAATGTTCATCCAATGACACAAATGAACTTATTGGATGCACAAGATTGATTAAAAACCCTAATTTGACAAGAATAAGCCTAGGGAGGACGAAAATGACCTAAATGTTCATCCAATGACACAAATGAACTTATTGGATGCACAAGATTGATTAAAAACCCTAATTTGACAAGAATAAGCCTAGGGAGGACGAAAATGACCTAAATGTTCATCCAATGACACAAATGAACTTATTGGATGCACAAGATTGATTAAAAACCCTAATTTGACAAGAATAAGCCTAGGGAGGACGAAAATGACCTAAATGTTCATCCAATGACACAAATGAACTTATTGGATGCACAAGATTGATTAAAAACCCTAATTTGACAAGAATAAGCCTAGGGTGGACGAAAATGACCTAAATGTTCATCCAATGTCAGAAAAACACCTATTGGATGCACAAGCTTGGTTAAAAACCCTAATTGGACAAGAATTAACCTTGGAAGAAAGAAAATGACCTAAATGTTAATCCAATGACACAAATGAACTTATTAGATGCACAAAATTGGTTAAATACCCAAATTGGACAAGAATAAGCATAAGGAGGACGAAAATGACGTAAATGTTCATCCAATGACACAAATGAACTTATTGCATACACAAGATTGGTTAAATACCCTAATTGGACAAAAATAAGTCTAGGGAGGACAAAAATGACCTAAATGTTCATCCAATGACACAAATGAACTTATTGGATGCACAAGATTGATTAAAAACCCTAATTTGACAAGAATCAGCCTAGGGAGGACGAAAATGACCTAAATGTTAACCCAATGACACAAATGAACTTATTGGATGCACAAGATTGGTTAAAAACCCGAATTTGACAAGAATAAGCCTAGGGAGTACGAAAATGACCTAAA
>NW_027333738.1:3387-9662 GCF_000331145.2 Cicer arietinum
AGATTTGTTAAAAACCCTAATTGGACAAGAATATGTCTAGGGAGGATGAAAATGACCTAAATGTTCATCCAATGACACAAACACACCTATTGGATGCACAAGATTGGTTAAAAACCCTAATTGGACAAAAATAAGCCTAGGGTTGACGAATATTACCTAAAAGTTAATCCAATGACACAAATGAACTTATTTGATGCACAAGATTGGATAAAAACCTTAATTGGACAAGAATAAGTCTAGGGAGGATGAAAAGGACCTAAATGATCATCCAATGACACAAATGAACTTATTGCATGCACAAGATTGGTTAAAAACCTTAATTGGACAAGAATAAGTCTATGGAGGACAAAATTGACCTAAATGTTCATCCAATGACATAAACACACCTATTGGATACACAAGATTGGTTAAAAACCCTAATTGGACTTGAATAAATCTAGGGAGGACGTAAATGACCAAAATGTTAATACAATGACATAAATGAACTTATTGGATGCACAAGATTGGTTAAAAACCCTAATTGGACAAGAATAATTCTAGGGAGGACAAAAATGACCTAAATGTTCATCCAATGACACAAACACACCTATAGGAAGCACAAGATTGGTTAAAAATCCTAATTGGACAAGAATAAGCCTAGGGAGGACGAAAAAGACCTAAATGTTAATCCAATGACACAAATTAACTTATTGGATGCAGAACATTGGTTAAAATCCCTAATTAGACAAGAATAAACCTAGGGAGGACGAAAATGACCTAAATGTTCACCCAATGAAACAAATAAACTTATTGCATGCACAAGATTAGTTAAAAACCCTAATTGGACAAGAATAAGTCTAGGGAGGACGAAAATGACTTAAATGTTCAACCAATGACACAAAAACACCTATTGGATGCACAAGATTGGTTAAAAACCCTAATTGGACTAGAATAAACCTAGGTTGGACGAAAATTACCTAAATGATCATCCAATGACACAAATGAACTTATTGCATGCACAAGATTGGTTAAAAACCCTAATTGGACTAGAATAAACCTAGGTTGGACGAAAATTACCTAAATGATCATCCAATGACACAAATGAACTTATTGCATGCACAAGATTGGTTAAAAACCCTAATTGGACTAGAATAAACCTAGGTTGGACGAAAATTACCTAAATGATCATCCAATGACACAAATGAACTTATTGCATGCACAAGATTGGTTAAAAACCCTAATTGGACTAGAATAAACCTAGGTTGGACGAAAATTACCTAAATGTTCATCCAATGACACAAATGAACTTATTGCATGCACAAGATTGATTAAAAACCTTAATTGGACAAAATTAAGTCTATGGAGGACGAAAATGACCTAAATGTTCATCCAATGACATAAACACACTTATTGGATGCACAAGAATGGTTAAAAACCCTAATTGGACTAGAATAAACCTAGGTAGGACGAAAATTACCTAAATGTTCGTCCAATGACACAAATGAACTTATTGCATGCACAAGATTGGTTAAAAACCTTAATTGGACAAGAATAAGTCTATGGAGGACGAAAATGACCTAAATGTTCATCCAATGACCCAAACACACATATTTGATGAACAAGATAGGTTAAAAACCCTAATTGGACAAGAATAAGTCTATGGAGGACGAAAATGACCTAAATGTTCATCCAATGACCCAAACACACATATTTGATGAACAAGATAGGTTAAAAACCCTAATTGGACAAGAATAAGTCTATGGAGGACGAAAATGACCTAAATGTTCATCCAATGACCCAAACACACATATTTGATGAACAAGATAGGTTAAAAACCCTAATTGGACAAGAATAAGTCTATGGAGGACGAAAATGACCTAAATGTTCATCCAATGACCCAAACACACATATTTGATGAACAAGATTGGTTAAAAACCCTAATTGGACAAGAATAAGCCTAGGGAGGACGAAAATGACCTAAATGTTAGTCCAATGACACAGATGAATTAATTGGATGCACAAGATTGGTTAAAAACCATAATTGGACAAGAAATAAGCCTAGGGAGGTCGAAAATGACCAACATGTTCATCCAATGACACAAACACACCTATTGGATGCACAAGATTGGTTAAAAACCCTAATTGGACAAGAATAAGCCTAGAGAGGACGAAAACAACCTAAATGTTAATCTATTGACACAAATGAACTTATTGGATGCACAAGATTAGTTAAATACCCTAATTGGACAAGAATAAGCCTAGAGAGGACGAAAACAACCTAAATGTTAATCTATTGACACAAATGAACTTATTGGATGCACAAGATTGGTTAATAACCCTAATTGGAAAAGAATATGTCTAGGGTGGAAGAAAATGACCTAAATGTTCATCCAATGTCACAAACACACCTATTGGATGCACAAGATTGGTTAAAAACCCTAATTGGACAAGAATAAACCTAGGGAGGACGAAAATGGCCTAAATGTTAATCCAATGACACAAATGAACTTATTTGATGCACAAGATTGGTTAAAAACCATAATTGAACTAGAATAAACCTATGGAGGACGAAAAAGACCTAAATGTTAATCAAATGACACAAATGAACTTATTGGATGCACAAGATTCGTTAAAAACCCTAATTGGACAAGAATAAGCCTAAGGAGGATGAAAATGACCTAAATGTTCATCCTATGACACAAATGAACTTATTGCATGCACAAGATTGGTTAAAAATCCTAATTGGACAAGAATAAGCCTAAGGAGGATGAAAATGACCTAAATGTTCATCCAATGACACAAATGAACTTGTTGCATGCACAAGATTGGTTAAAAACCTTAATTGATCAAGAATAAGCCTAGGGAGGACGAAAATGACCTAAATGTTAATCCAATGACACAAATGAAATTATTGGATGCACAAGATTGGTTAAATACCCTAATGGGACAAGAATAAGCCTAGGGAGGACGAAAATGACCTAAATGTTCATCCAATGAAACAAATGAACTTATTGGATGCACAAGATTGGTTAAAAACCTTAATTGGACAAGAATAAGCCTAAGGAGGATGAAAATGACCTAAATGTTCATCCAATGACACAAATGAACTTATTGCATAAACAAGATTGGTTAAAAACCCTAATTGGACAAGAATAAGTGTAGGGAGGAGGAAAAAGACTTAAATGTTCATCCAATGACACAAACACACCTAGGCGATATCTCTAAAGGTGTTGCAACTAGGAGAAACCTTAGTCAGTTTTGTCACTTTACAGCCTTTGTATCTCAGATTGAACCTAAGAACATTAAGGAAGCCCTGTTAGATAGTGAGTGGATATTTGCTATGCAAGAGGGTAAGCATGTCATAGGAACCATATGGGTGTTCAGAAACAAGTTGGATGAGAATGGTGTGATAACAAGGAACAAAGCTAGACTAGTAGCCAAGGGTTATAGTCATTTTCGTCCTCCCTAGGCTTATTCTTGTCTAATTAGGGTTTTTAACCAATCTTGTGCATCCAATAGATGTGTTTGTGTCATTGGATGAACATTTAGGTCATTTTCGTCCTCCCTAAACTTATTCTTGTCCAATTAGGGTTTTTAACCAATCTTGTGCATCCAATAAGTTCATTTGTGTCATTGGATTAATATTTAGGTCATTTTCGTCCTCCCTAGGCTTATTCTTGTTCAATTAAGGTTTTTAATCAATCTTGTGCATGCAATAAGTTCATTTGTGTCATTGGATGAACATTTATGTCATTTTCGTCCTCCCTAGGCTTATTCTTGTCCAATTAGGGTATTTAACCAACATTGTGCATCCAATAAGTTCATTTGTGTCATTCGATAAACATTTTGGTCATTTTCGTCCTCCCTAGCCTTATTATTGTCCAATTAGGGTTTTTATCCAATCTTGCGCATCCAATAGGCGTGTTTGTGTCATTGGATGAACATTTAGGTCATTTTCGTCCTCCCTAAACTTATTCTTGTCCAATTAGGGTTTTTAACCAATCTTGTGCATCCAATAGGTGTGTTTGTGTCATTGGATGAACATTTAGGTCATTTTCGTCCTCCCTAAACTTATTCTTGTCCAATTAGGGTTTTTAACCAATCTTGTGCATCCAATAGGTGTGTTTGTGTCATTGGATGAACATTTAGGTCATTTTCGTCCTCCCTAAACTTATTCTTGTCCAATTAGGGTTTTTAACCAATCTTGTGCATCCAATAGGTGTGTTTGTGTCATTGGATGAACATTTAGGTCATTTTCGTCCTCCCTAGACTTATTCTTGTCCTATTAGGATTTTTAACAAATCTTGTGCATTCAATAAGGTCATCTGTGTCATTGGATGAACATTTAGGTCATTTTCGTCCTCCCTAAGCTTATTCTTGTCCAACTAGGGGTTTAACCAATCTTGTGCATCCAATAGGTGTGTTTGTGTCATTGGATGAACATTTAGGTCATTTTCGTCCTCCCTAGGTTTATTCTAGTCCAATTAGGGTTTTTAACCAATCTTGTTCATCCAATAGGTGTGTTTATGTCATCGGATAAACATTTAGGTCATTTTCGTCCTCCCTAGGCTTATTCTTTTCCAATTAGGGTATTTAACCAATCTTGTGCATCCAATAAGTTCATTTGTGTCATTGGATTAACATTTAGGTCATTTTCGTCCTCCCTAGGTTTATTCTAGTCCAATTAGGGTTTTTAACCAATCTTGTGCATCCAATAGGTGTGTTTGTGTCATTGGATGAACATTTAGGTCATTTTCGTCCTCCCTAGGTTTATTCTAGTTCAATTAGTGTTTTTAACCAATCTTGTGCATGCAATAAGTTCATTTATGTCATTGTATGAACATTTAGGTTACTTTCGTCCTGCTTAGACTTTTTCTTGTCCAATTATAGTTTTTAACAATTCTTGTGCATCCAATAAGTTCATTTGTGTCATTGGATGAAAATTTACGTCGTTTTCGTCCTCCCTAGGCTTATTCTTGTCCCATTAGGGTATTTAACCAATCTTGTGCATCCAATAAGTTCATTTGTGTCATTGGATGAACATTTAGGTCATTTTCGTCCTCCCTAAGCTTATTCTTGTCCAATTAGGGTTTTTAACCAATCTTGTGCATCCAATAGGTGTGTTTGTGTCATTGGATGAACATTTAGGTCATTTTCGTCCTCCCTAAGCTTATTCTTGTCCAATTAGGGTTTTTAACCAATCTTGTGCATCCAATAGGTGTGTTTGTGTCATTGGATGAACATTTAGGTCATTTTCTTCCTCCCTAGATAGGAAGTGGATACTTGTTATGCAAGAGGAGTTAAACCAGTTTGAGAGAAACAAGGTGTGGAGTTTAGTACCTAGGCCAGAGGGTAAGCATGTCATAGGAACCAGATGGTGTGATAACAAGGAACAAAGCTAGACTAGAAGCCAAGGGTTATAGTCATTTTCGTCCTCCCTAGGCTTATTCTTGTCTAATTAGGATTTTTAACCAATCTTGTGCATCCAATAGGTGTGTTTGTGTCATTGGATGAACATTTAGGTCATTTTCTTCCTCCCTAGATAGGAAGTGGATACTTGTTATGCAAGAGGAGTTAAACCAGTTTGAGAGAAACAAGGTGTGATAACAAGGAACAAAGCTAGACTAGAAGCCAAGGGTTATAGTCATTTTCGTCCTCCCTAGGCTTATTCTTGTCTAATTAGGATTTTTAACCAATCTTGTGCATCCATTAACTTCATTTGTGTCATTGGATGAACATTTAGGTCATTTTCATCCTCTCTAGGCTTATTCTTGTCCAATTAAGGTTTTTAACCAATCTTGTGCATCCATTAACTTCATTTGTGTCATTGGATGAACATTTAGGTCATTTTCATCCTCTCTAGGCTTATTCTTGTCCAATTAAGGTTTTTAACCAATCTTGTGCATCCATTAACTTCATTTGTGTCATTGGATGAACATTTAGGTCATTTTCGTCCTCCCTAAACTTATTCTTGTCCAATTAGGGTTTTTAACCAACACTACGCGAAAAAACGCATTTTACAGCGCTTTTTTTAAGCCATATACAGCGCTTTTTCAAAAAAATAAGCGCTGTGGAATGGAGCGCTGTAAATGATACAACAGCGCTTTTAAAAAAGCTCTATAAAACATGTAAATACAACGCGCGCTTGTTATGC
The DNA here is from genome assembly GCF_000331145.2 of Cicer arietinum. Classification (NCBI taxonomy): domain Eukaryota; kingdom Viridiplantae; phylum Streptophyta; class Magnoliopsida; order Fabales; family Fabaceae; genus Cicer; species Cicer arietinum. Next base: position 9,521 of record NW_027333738.1, read on the forward strand.
ACATTTTACAGCGCTTTTTCACAAAAAAGCGCTGTAATATGCACCCCATTATATGAGTTATGGGTTTGCTTTTAGAGCGCTTTTTAACACAAGCGCTGTAAAATGCACACCCATAATTTCATATTATGGTTTGCATTTTACA
>NW_027333738.1:9972-10359 GCF_000331145.2 Cicer arietinum
CCATAATTTCATATATGGGTGGGCATATTACAGCGCTTTCTCATAAAAAGCGATGTAATATGCCCACCCCTAATTTCATATATGGGTGTGCATTTTACAGCGCTTTGTTGGGAAAGCGCTGTAAAATGCCCAACCATAATTTCATATATGGGTGTGCATTTTACAGCGCTTTCTCATAAAAAGCGATGTAATATGCGCACCCCTAATTTTCATATATGGGTGTGCATTTTACAGCGCTTTGTTGGGAAAGCGCTGTAAAATGCCCACCCATAATTTCATATATGGGTGTGCATTTTACAGTGCTTTTCTTGTACATTTTACAGTGCTTTCTCACGAAAGCGCTGTAAAATGTGCACCATTAAAGCGCTTTAGAACAACATTTTACAG
>NW_027333739.1:0-634 GCF_000331145.2 Cicer arietinum
GTCATTTTCGTCCTCCCTAGGCTTATTCTTGTCCAATTAGGGTTTTTAACCAATCCGATGAATCCCATAAGTTCATTTGTGTCATTGGATGAACATTTAGGTCATTTTCGTCCACCCTTGCCTTATTCTTGTCCAATTAGGGTTTTTAACCAATTTTGTGCATCCAATTAGTTCAATTGTGTAATTGGATAAAAATTTATGTCATTTTCGTCCTCCCTAGGCTTATTCTTGTGTAATTAGGGTTTTTAACCAATCTTGTGCATCTAATAAGTTCATTTGTGTCATTGGATGAACATTTAGGTCATTTTCGTCGTCCCTATGCGTATTCTTGTCCAATTAGGGTTTTTAACCAATCTTGTGCATCTAATAAGTTCATTTGTGTAATTGGATGAACGTTTAGGTCAATTTCGTCCTCCCTAGGCTTATTCTTGTCCAATTAGGGTTTATAACTAATCTTGTGCGTCCCATAAGTTCATTTGTGTCATTGGATGAACATTTAGGTCATTTTCGTCCACCCTTGGCTTATTCTTGTCCAATTAGGGTTTTAAACCAATTTTTTGCATCCAATAACTTCAATTGTGTAATTGGATGAACATTTATGTCATTTTCGTCCTCCCTAGGCTTATTCTTGTGT
>NW_027333740.1:0-360 GCF_000331145.2 Cicer arietinum
ATAGAATAAGTTATGTTTATCGAAATAAAGTGAGCAGATTTAGTTAATCTATCCACAATAACCATAATACTATCGTACCTTTTTGGAGTTCGAGGTAAGCCTACAACAAAGTCCATAGAGATGATATCCCACTCAGGAATACTCAAAGGTTGCATCAAACCTGAAGGTTTTTGGTGTTCTACCTTAGACTGTTGACAGATCAAACAAGCATACACAAACTCAGCAACATCTTTTTTCATTTTAGGCCACCAAAATATCTTCTTGAGGTCTTTATACATCTTTGTGTCTCCAGGGTGAATACTTAGACAACTCCTATGTCCTTCCTCTAAGATCATCTTTCTTAACTCCTCTACATCGGGA
>NW_027333740.1:1044-1259 GCF_000331145.2 Cicer arietinum
ATCCCACACGAACAATTCCCCTTTTCGGGTCAACTTAGTTAAAGGTAAGGCCAACTTGGAAAATCCTTCTATGACCCTACGATAATAACCAGCCAATCCTAGGAAACTTCAAATCTCAGTCACCGACTTAGGTGTTTTGCATTCTAATACACTCTCCACCTTGGCAGGATCAACAGCTATTCCACATTTTGAAATTACATGTCCTAGGAAACTTA
>NW_027333741.1:0-538 GCF_000331145.2 Cicer arietinum
GGTCCTTCTTTTTGGTTGGGAGTATTTTTAGTTTGGAAAACTGTACTTTTACTAATATTATCAACTTGACATCATCTTTGGATGGGTTCCATGTACCATTTGATGTTGTGTAAATGTTTTGGATTTGTAATTGGAGAAACTTTTCCGCTGCTTGTAAATTATAATGACTCAATTATTTATCCAAAGGCATTTCCTGATTTAATTCTTTGTTCGTTTTTAATTACTTTTGAAAAAAAAAAATATACCCTCGCTTTGAAAAACGGGGTGTTACAAAAACCCTAATTGGACTAGAACAAATCTAGAGAGGACGAAAATGATCTAAATGTTCATCCAATGACACAAACACAACTATTGGATGCACAAGATTGGTTAAAAGCCCTAGTTGGACAAGAATAAGTCTAGGAAGGACGAAAATGACCTAAATGTTCATCCAATGACTCAAAGACACCTATTGGATGCACAAGATTGGTTAAAAACCCTAGTTAAACAAGAATAAGTGTAGGAAGGACGAAAATGACCTAAATGTTCATCCAATGAC
>NW_027333741.1:1261-2194 GCF_000331145.2 Cicer arietinum
TATCCAATGACACAAAAAAAACTTATTGGATGCACAAGATTGGTTAAAAACCCTAATTGGACAAGAATAAGCCTAGGGAAGACGAAAATGAACTAAATGTTCATCGAATTACACAAATGAACTTATTGGATGAACAAGATTGGTTAAAAACCCTAAACACACAGGAATAGGCCTAGGGAGGACGAAAATGACCTAAATGTTCATCCAATTACACAAATGAACTTATTGAATGCACAAGATTGGTAAAAAACACTAATTGGACAACAATAAGCTTAGGGAGGACGAAAAAGACCTAAATGTTCATCCAATGAACCAAACACACCTATTGGTTGCACAAGATTGGTTAAAAATCATAATTGCATTAGAATAAGCCTAGGGAAGACGAAAGTGACCTAAATGTTCACCCAATGACACAAACACTCCTATTGAATGCACAAGATTGGTAAAAAACACTAATTGGACAAGAATAAGCCTAGGGAAGACGAAAGTGACCTAAATGTTCACCCAATGACACAAACACTCCTATTGAATGCACAAGATTGGTAAAAAACACTAATTGGACAAGAATAAGCCTAGGGAAGACGAAAGTGACCTAAATGTTCATCCAATGACAATAGCACACCTATTGGATGCACAAGATTGGTTAAAAATCATAATTGCATTAGAATAAGCCTAGGGAAGACGAAAGTGACCTAAATGTTCATCCAATGACACAAATGAACTTATTGGATGCACAAGATAGGTTAAAAACCCTAATTAGAAAAGAATAAGCCTAGGGAGGACGAAAATGACCTAAATGTTCATCCAATTACACAAATGAACTTATTGGATGCACAAGATTGGTTAAAAATATTAATTGGACCTGAATACGCATAGGGAGGACGAAAATGACCTAAATGTTCTTCCAATTACACAAACACAGTTATTGGATGC
>NW_027333742.1:0-5787 GCF_000331145.2 Cicer arietinum
TTAACCAATCTTGTGCATCCAATAGGTGTGTTTGTGTCATTGGATGAACATTTACGTCATTCTAGTCCAACTAGGGTTTTGTTACCAATCTTGTGCATCTAATAGGTGTGTTTGTGTCATTGGATGACCATTTAGGTCATTTTAGTCATTCCTTAGCTTATTCTTGTCTAATTAAGGTTTTTAACCAATCGTATGCATCCAATAAGTTCATTTGTGTCATTGGATGAACATTTAGGTCATTTTCGTCCTCCCTATGATTATTCTAGTCCAATTAGGGTTTTTAACCAATCTTGTGCATCCTATAGGTGTGTTTGTGTCATTGGATGAACATTTAGGTCATTTTCGTCCTCCCTATGATTATTCTAGTCCAATTAGGGTTTTTAACCAATCTTGTGCATCCTATAGGTGTGTTTGTGTCATTGGATGAACATTTAGGTCATTTTCGTCCTCCCTATGATTATTCTAGTCCAATTAGGGTTTTTAACCAATCTTGTGCATCCTATAGGTGTGTTTGTGTCATTGGATGAACATTTAGGTCATTTTCGTCCTCCCTATGATTATTCTAGTCCAATTAGGGTTTTTAACCAATCTTGTGCATCCTATAGGTGTGTTTGTGTCATTGGATGAACATTTAGGTCATTTTCGTCCTCCCTATGATTATTCTAGTCCAATTAGGGTTTTTAACCAATCTTGTGCATCCTATAGGTGTGTTTGTGTCATTGGATGAACATTTAGGTCATTTTCGTCCTCCCTATGATTATTCTAGTCCAATTAGGGTTTTTAACCAATCTTGTGCATCCTATAGGTGTGTTTGTGTCATTGGATGAACATTTAGGTCATTTTCGTCCTCCCTATGATTATTCTAGTCCAATTAGGGTTTTTAACCAATCTTGTGCATCCTATAGGTGTGTTTGTGTCATTGGATGAACATTTAGGTCATTTTCTTTATTCCTTGGCTTATTCTTGTCCAATTAGGGTTATTAACCAATGTTGTGCATTCAATAGATGTGTTTGTTTCATTGGATGCACATTTAGGTCACTTTTGTCCTCCCTAGGATAATTCTAGTCCAATTAGGGTTTTTAACAAATCTTGTGCATCCAATAGGTGTGTTTGGGTCATTGGATGAACATTTAGGTCATCTTCGTCCTACCATGACTTATTCTTGTCCAACTAGATTTTTTACCAATCTTGTGCATCCAACAGGTGTGTTTGTGTCATTGGATGAACATTTACGTCATTTTCGTCCTCCCTAGATTTATTCTTAACCAACTAGGGTTTTGTTACCAATCTTGTGCATCTAATAGGTGTGTTTGTGTCATTGGATGAACATTTACGTCATTTTAGTCATTCATTGGCTTATTCTTGTCTAATTAAGGTTTTTAACAAATCGTATGCATCCAATAAGTTCATTTGTGTCATTGGATGAACATTTAGGTCATTTTCGTTCTACCTAGACTTATTCTTGTCCAACTAGGGTTTTAACCAATCTTTTGCATCCAATATGTCTGTATGTGTCATTGGATGAACATTTAGGTCATTTTCGTCCTCCCTAGACTTATTCTTATCCAACTAGGGTTTTTAACCAATCTTGTGCATCTAATAGGTGTGTTTGTGTCATTGGATGCACATTTAGGTCATTTTAGTCATTCCTTGGCTTATTCTTGTCTAATTAGGTTTTTTAACCAATCGTGTGCATCCAATAAGTTCATTTGTGTGATTGGATGAACATTTAGGTCATTTTGGTCCTTCATAGGTTTATTCTAGTCCAATTAGGGTTTTGAACCAATCTTGTGCATTCAATAGTTGTGTTTGTGTGATTGGATGAACATTTAGGTCATTTTCGTCCTCCCTATGATTATTCTAGTCCAATTAGGGTTTTTAACCAATCTTGTGCATCCTATAGGTGTGTTTGTGTCATTGGATGAACATTTAGGTCACTTTCGTCCTACCTAGACTTATTCTTGTCCAACTAGGGTTTTAACCAATCTTGTGCATCCAATAGACGTGTTAAGGTCATTTGATGCACATTTAGGTCATTTCCGTCCTTCCTATACTTATTCTTGTCGAACTAGGGTTTTTAACCAATCTTGTGCATCCAATAGGTGTGTTTGTGTCATTGGATGAACATTTAGGTCATGTTTGTCCTCCCTGGGCTTATTCTTGTCCAATTAGGGTTATTAACCAATCTTGTGCATCCTATAGGTGTGTTTGTGTCATTGGATGAACATTTAGGTCACTTTCGTCCTACCTAGACTTATTCTTGTCCAACTAGGGTTTTTAACCAATCTTGTGCATCCAATTGATGTGTTTGTGTCATTGGAAGCACATTAGGTCATTTTCGTCATTCCTAAACTTATTCTGGTCGAACTAGGGTTTTTAACCAATGTTGTGCATCCAATAGGTGTGTTTGTGTCATTGGATGAACATTTAGTTCATGTTTGTCCTCCCTAGGTTTATTCTAGTCCAATTAGGGTTTTTAACCAATCTTGTGCATCAGTAGGTGTGTTTGTGTCATTGGATGAACATTTAGGTCATTTTCGTCCTCCCTAGGCTTATTCTTGTCCAATTAGGGTTTTTAACCAATCTTGTGCATCCAATAGGTCTGTTTGTGTCATTGCATGAACATTTAGGTCATTTTCGTCCTTCCTCGCTATATTCTTGTCCAGTTAGGGTTTTAAACAGTATTGTGCATCCTATAGGTGTGTTTGTGTCATTGGATTCAAATTTAGGTCATTTTCGTCCTCCCTAGGCTTATTCTTGTCCGATTATGGTTTTTAACCAATCTTAGTCTTCCAATAGGTGCGTTTGTGTCATTGGATGAACATTTAGGCCACTTTCGTCCTCCCTAGGCTTTTTCTAGTCCAAATAGGGTTTTTAACCAATGTATTGCATCCAATAGGCGTGTTTGTGTCATTGAACGAACATTTAGGTCATGTTTGTCCTCCCTTGGCTTTTTTTCGTGCAATTATGGTGTTTGAACAATCTTGTGCATCCTATAAATTCATTCTTCTTGAATTAGGGTTTTTAAACAATCTTGTGCATCCAATAGGTGTGTTTGTGTCGTTGGATAAACATTTAGTTCATGTTTGTCCTCCCTAGGTTTATTCTAGTCCAATTAGGGTTTTTAACCAATCTTGTGCATCAGTAGGTGTGTTTGTGTCATTGGATGAACATTTAGGTCATTTTCTTTATTCCTTGGCTTATTCTTGTCCAATTAGGGTTATTAACCAATCTTGTGCATCCAATAGGTGTGTTTGTGTCATTGGATGAACATTTACGTCATTTTCGTCCTCCCTAGGTTTATTCTAGTCCAATTAGGGTTTTGAACCAATCTTGTGCATTCAATACGTGTGTTTGAGTCATTGGATGAACATGTCGGTCATTTTCGTCCTCCCTAGGTTTATTCTTGATCAACTTGGGTTTTTAACCAATCTTGTGCATTCAATAGATGTGTTTGTTTCATTGGATGCACATTTAGGTCATTTTTGTCCTCCCTAGGATAATTCTAGTCCAATTAGGGTTTTTAACAAATCTTGTGCATCCAATAGGTGTGTTTGGGTCATTGGATGAACATTTAGGTCATCTTCGTCCTACCATGACTTATTCTTGTCCAACTAGATTTTTTACCAATCTTGTGCATCCAACAGGTGTGTTTGTGTCATTGGATGAACATTTACGTCATTTTCGTCCTCCCTAGATTTATTCTTAACCAACTAGGGTTTTGTTACCAATCTTGTGCATCTAATAGGTGTGTTTGTGTCATTGGATGAACATTTACGTCATTTTAGTCATTCATTGGCTTATTCTTGTCTAATTAAGGTTTTTAACAAATCGTATGCATCCAATAAGTTCATTTGTGTCATTGGATGAACATTTAGGTCATTTTCGTTCTACCTAGACTTATTCTTGTCCAACTAGGGTTTTAACCAATCTTTTGCATCCAATATGTCTGTATGTGTCATTGGATGAACATTTAGGTCATTTTCGTCCTCCCTAGACTTATTCTTATCCAACTAGGGTTTTTAACCAATCTTGTGCATCTAATAGGTGTGTTTGTGTCATTGGATGCACATTTAGGTCATTTTAGTCATTCATTGGCTTATTCTTGTCTAATTAGGGTTTTTAACCAATTGTGTGCATCCAATAAGTTCATTTGTGTGATTGGATGAACATTTAGGTCATTTTGGTCCTTCATTGGTTTATTCTAGTCCAATTAGGGTTTTGAACCAATCTTGTGCATTCAATAGTTGTGTTTGTGTCATTGGATGAACATTTAGGTCATTTTCGTCCTCCCTAGACTTATTCTTATCCAACTAGGGTTTTAAACCAATCTTGTGCATTCAATAGTTGTGCTAATAGGTGTGTTTGTGTCATTGGATAAACATTTAGGTCATTTTCGTCCTCCCTAGACTTATTCTTATCCAACTAGGGTTTTTAACCAATCTTGTGCATTCAATAGTTGTGCTAATAGGTGTGTTTGTGTCATTGGATAAACATTTAGGTCATTTTCGTCCTCCCTAGACTTATTCTTATCCAACTAGGGTTTTTAACCAATCTTGTGCATTCAATAGTTGTGCTAATAGGTGTGTTTGTGTCATTGGATAAACATTTAGGTCATTTTCGTCCTCCCTAGACTTATTCTTATTTGGCTTATTCTTGTCTAATTAAGGTTTTTAACCAATTGTGTGCATCCAATAAGTTCATTTGTGTGATTGGATGAACATTTAGGTCATTTTCGTCCTCCATAGGTTTATTCTAGACCAATTAGGGTTTTGAACCAATCTTGTGCATTCAATAGTTGTGTTTGTGTCATTGGATAAACATTTAGGTCATTTTCGTCCTCCATAGGTTTATTCTTGTCCAACTTGGATTTTTAACCAATCTTGTGCATCCAATAGGTGTGTTTGTGTCATTGGATGAACATTTAGGTCATTTTCATCCTCTCTATGATTATTCTAGTTCAATTAGGGTTTTTAACCAATCTTGTACATCCTATAGGTCTGTTTGTGTCATTGGATGAACATTTAGGTCACTTTTGTCCTACCTAGACTTATTGTTGTCCAACTAGGGTTTTTAACCAATCTTGTGCATTCAATAGACGTGTTTGTGTCATTGGATGCACATTTAGGTCATTTTCGTCCTTCCTAAACTTATTCTGGTCGAACTAGGGTTTTTAACCAATCTTGTGCATCCAAAAGGTGTGTTTGTGTCATTGGATAACATTTAGGTCATTTTCGTCCTCCCTAGGTTTATTCTAGACCAATTAGGGTTTTGAACCAATCTTGTGCATTCAATAGTTGTGTTTGTGTCATTGGATAAACATTTAGGTCATTTTCGTCCTCCATAGGTTTATTCTTGTCCAACTTGGATTTTTAACCAATCTTGTGCATCCAATAGGTGTGTTTGTGTCATTGGATGAACATTTAGGTCATTTTCGTCCTCCCTAGGTTTATTCTAGTCCAATTAGGGTTTTTAACCAATCTTGTGCATCCAATAGGTGGGTTTGTGTTATAGGATGAACATTTAGGTCATTTTCGTACTACCTAGACTTATTCTGGTCGAACTAGGGTTTTTAACCAATCTTGTGCATCCAAAAGGTGTGTTTGTGTCATTGGATAACATTTAGGTCATTTTCGTCCTCCCTAGGTTTATTCTAGTCCAATTTGGGTTTTTAACCAATCTTGTGCGTCAAATAGGTGTGCATTGTCATTGGATGAACGTTTAGGTCATTTTCGTCCTCCCTAGATTTATTCTTATCCAACTAGGGTTTTTAACCAATCTTGTGC
>NW_027333742.1:6131-8019 GCF_000331145.2 Cicer arietinum
CTTATTCTTGTCCAATTAGGGTTTTTAACCAATCTTGTGCATCCAATAGGTGTGTTTGTGTCATTGGATGAACATTTAGGTCATTTTCGTCCTCCCTAGCTTTATTCTAGTCCAATTAGGGTTTCGGACCAATCTTGTGCATTCAATACGTGTGTTTGTGTCATTGGATGAACATGTAAGTCATTTTCGTCCTCCGTAGGTTTATTCTTGTCTAACTTGGGTTTTTAACCATTCTTGTGCATTCAATAGATGTGTTTGTTTCATTGGATGCACATTTAGGTCATTTTCGTCCTCCCTAGGATAATTCTAGTCCAATTAGGGTTTTTAACCAATCTTGTGCATCCAATAGGTGTGTTTGTGTCATTGGATGAACATTTAGGTCATTTTCGTCCTCCCTAGGATAATTCTAGTCCAATTAGGGTTTTTAACCAATCTTGTGCATCCAATAGGTGTGTTTGTGTCATTGGATGAACATTTAGGTCATCTTTGTCTTACCATTACTTATTCTTGTCCAACTAGATTTTTTACCAATCTTGTGCATCCAACAGGTGTGTTTGTGTCATTGGATAAACATTTAGGTCATTTTCGTCCTCCATAGGTTTATTCTTGTCCAACTAGATTTTTTACCAATCTTGTGCATCCAACAGGTGTGTTTGTGTCATTAGATGAACATTTACGTCAGTTTCGTCCTCCCTAGATTTATTCTTAACCAACTAGGGTTTTTTACCAATCTTGCTCATCTAATAGGTGTGTTTGTGTTATTGGATGAACATTTAGGTCATTTTAGTCATTCCTTGGCTTATTCTTGTCTAGTTAAGGTTTTTAACCAATCGTATGCATCCAATAAGTTCATTTGTGTCGTTGGATGAACATTTAGGTCATTTTCGTTCTACCTAGATTTTATCTTGTCCAACTAGGGTTTTAACCAATCTTGTGCATCCAATATGTGTGTATGTGTCATTGGATGAACATTTAGGTCATTTTCGTCCTCGCTAGACTTATTCTTATCAAACTAGGGTTTTTAACCAATCTTGTGCATCTAATAGGTGTGTTGGTGTGATTGGATGAACATTTAGGTCATTTTAGTCATTCCTTGGCTTATTCTTGTCTAATTAGGGTTTTTAACCAATCGTGTGCATCCAATATGTTCATTTGTGTCATTTGATTAACATTTAGGTCATTTTCGTCCTCCCTAGGCTTATTCTTGTCCAATTAGGGTTTTTAACCAATCGTGTGCATCCAATATGTTCATTTGTGTCATTTGATTAACATTTAGGTCATTTTCGTCCTCCCTAGGCTTATTCTTGTCCAATTAGGGTTTTTAACCAATCGTGTGCATCCAATATGTTCATTTGTGTCATTTGATTAACATTTAGGTCATTTTCGTCCTCCCTAGGCTTATTCTTGTCCAATTAGGGTTTTTAACCAATCGTGTGCATCCAATATGTTCATTTGTGTCATTTGATTAACATTTAGGTCATTTTCGTCCTCCCTAGGCTTATTCTTGTCCAATTAGGGTTTTTAACCAATCGTGTGCATCCAATATGTTCATTTGTGTCATTTGATTAACATTTAGGTCATTTTCGTCCTCCCTAGACTTATTCTTGTCCAACTAGATTTTTTACCAATCTTGTGCATCCAACAGGTGTGTTTGTGTCATTGGATGAACATTTATGTCATTTTTGTCCTCCCTAGATTTATTCTTAACCAACTAGGGTTTTTTACCAATCTTGTGCATCTAATAGGCGTGTTTGTGTCATTGGATGAACATTTAGGTCATTTTAGTCATTCCTTGGCTTATTCTTGTCTAATTAATGTTTTTAACCAATCGTATGCATCCAATAAGTTCATTTGTGTCATTGGATGAACATTTAGGTCATTTTCGTTC
>NW_027333743.1:0-3547 GCF_000331145.2 Cicer arietinum
AATGACACAAACACACCTATAGGATGCACAAGATTGGTTAAAATCCCTAATTGGAGAAGCATAGTGCTAGGGTTGACGAAAATGACCTAAATGTTAATCCAATGACACAAATGAACTTATGGCATGCACAAGATTGGTTAAAAATCCTAATTGGACAAGAATAAGTCTAGGGAGGACGAAAATCACCTAAATGTTCATCCAATGCCACAAATGAACTTATTGCATGCACAAGATTGGTTAAAAATCCTAATTGGACAAGAATAAGTCTAGGGAGGACGAAAATCACCTAAATGTTCATCCAATGCCACAAATGAACTTATTGCATGCACAAGATTGGTTAAAAATCCTAATTGGACAAGAATAAGTCTAGGGAGGACGAAAATCACCTAAATGTTCATCCAATGCCACAAATGAACTTATTGCATGCACAAGATTGGTTAAAAATCCTAATTGGACAAGAATAAGCCTAGGGAGGACAAAAATGACCTAAATGTTCATCCAATGACACAAACACACCTATTGGATGCACAATTTTTGGTTAAAAACCCTAATTGGACAAGCATAAGGCTTGGGTTGACGAAAATGACCTAAATGTTTATCCAATGACACAAATGAACTTATTGCATCCACAAGATTGGTTAAAAACCTTAATTGGACAAGAATAAGTCTAGGGAGGACGAAAATGACCAAAATGTTCATCCAATGACACAAACACACCTATAGGATGCACAAGATTGGTTAAAATCCCTAATTGGAGAAGCATAAGGCTAAGGTTGACGAAAATGATATGACCTCGAAATAATCGGAATGTATCAGTTCATTAAGAAATTAAATCAATTTCATACACACAGCGGAATTAAATTGCGGCATACATGATTAGCAATTACAAGTAGATGGGTAAGAGATTAACCAAGATGCATGCGAGTCAAATTACCAGTTTAAACAATATTACCTAACACAGAATATGTTTAACATGCATCTAATATTAATCACACATACAGATATTGCAAGATAGAAAATTAAAGGAGTTAAGGGTTAGAGAAGATTGCACCAAGAATTTATCCTGGTTCAGTTGTCAACGAGACAACCTACATCCAGTCCTGACAATCCAATCGGATTTCAGATTTTCTTCTCCAATAGAAAGAATCAATTACAGATTGTCCAGTTTCATCCCCGAAACCTATCTATCTCTAATGATCTCTTTCCTATTGATCACCCCCTGATCGTTGCAGACACTCAGCAGTCTAACACAGAATCAAAGTACGACTCTTTCTTGTTGAGCTCTCTCACCCAAGAAAGTAGCCACCAGTTTCAAGCTGGCTTTCTCGCTTTAGTTTCTTTTCAAAGTATTATTACAAACTGAATAAAGGAAGAACAAAAGAAGTCTTCAATCTTGATAAATGTGACTTCTCACGAATCTGGATATTCAAGGATTGTTCATGAGAATATTGTCTTTTCTCTCAAGATTACTTTTCCAGCTCTCTCTTTTTGATTGTTGATAATCTTTTTGATGTGATCTGAAAAAGCAATCTCAGTGTGTTAATAAAGTGTTATTGAGAGTTCTTTTGTATATCAAGAATATTCAAAGTGTTTATCAGATTGTTGTAGAGAGAATGATTGAAGACAGTTTATATAGTTTCTGAAAAACATCTTAATGAATCGATTTTCCAATCGATTTCTTAAAGTAATAAAACAGGTCTAATCGATTTGCCAATCGATTATCGCGTGTCTTGTTTTTCTTGAATCTTGAAACTACATAAGCCAATCGATTTACCAATCGATTCTTTAAACAAACTCTTTTCAGTGATTATGTTAAGATTTATATGCATCGATTTCGTAATCGATTGCAGGTGTTATGTTTAAAGTAAAACACATACCAATCGATTTCGTAATCGATTTATTAAGTCTCATAATCGATTAACAAATACTCAGAATCGATTTGGCCACAAGCTCAGAGTTCACTGTGATTTCAAAAAGTTCTTTCAATCGATTTGCCAATCGATTGTGTTTAAGTCAGTGACTCAGCTATTTTGATGTTAATCGACGTGCCAATCGATTTGTATGTATTTGCCTGAAAAGTTCTTACCTGGCGTTTAGTTCAATCGATTTCCCAATCGATTGCAACCAAACTTAAATTGATTGAAATTTCACACAATAGATTGTCCAATCGATTGTGTATGTCACAGGTGAAGTTATTTTGCAAATAGTATTTAAGCAATCGATTACCCTCAAAACCGGGGTGTCACTGTGACTTGTACAATCGATTTCCCAATCGATTTGTTTCAATCAGGTTTACTTTGTGAAGTGTACAATCGATTTGTCAATCGATTAGCCTGTAAAACAGGGTGCCACTGACTTGTGGAGTTTTCATTTCTAATTTAGTCAGTCGATTGCCCAATCGATTATACAATCACAAACAGTTGTGTTTCCTTACACCTTAGTTATGAAATCGATTTCCCAATCGATGTACTCAGTCAAAAATCAACTTTTGTTGATTTCTTGTGTTCCAAGCAATATGTTCCAAGTGTGTAGGATTGGATTGTTGTTCCTGAAATCTTGCTCAATTGAAATGTTAGATTTATCATATGATGTATGAACATTGTATGTTTGTTAATTATGTCAAAACTAGGATTAAGAGGACTAAAGTCCAACAATCTCCCCCTTTTTGGCATAAATGACAATCATACAATTTTAACTTGAGCATTTCAAAACATAACATAAACAACATTTCATAGCATCATATATGTACCATTATTGGATCAAAATCATATAATATAACAACAAAGTTATATCAAGTTATAATTTTTCTCCCCCTTTGTCAGTTAAGGCAAAAAGGCAGAAAACAATTCCTCCCCCTATGTTAAAGAACATAAGCATTGGGATTGAAATCATATAACATAGTATATCAGAGCAATGAAGTTCATGTGTATCAAGTCAAAAACAATCATAGCAGTTGATGAGCATATCAAATGATTAAGCTAAGTGAAATAAAAGTTTTAAATTCATTATAGATCAAATGATTACAACAAGTCATAGCAAAACAGCACAGATCCTAAGGCTCCTAATCTCCTAGTCTAGGCTGGTCCTCACTATTATCTATGGGAGAGGTTGAGACCGCTGTATTACCCTCAGCAGGTGTCTCCTCAACGTGAGTCTCAGGGTTATCTAGGGGATCCGGGTTAGGTTCTTCTGCTGCTTGACGACCAATATCTGCGATGTCTTCAAACGACAGCTTGATGCGTAAGTGTGCTTGAATCGCATCCACATCCTGAACAACCGAGTTCAAGGATGCCTGCAGAGTCCTTAAGTTAGCTTCCAATCTAGACTGTGATGCTAGCACTTTGGCATTATGTGCCATTTGAGCTTCAATGAATTCCATTATTTTGGCAAAAAAATCAAGAGTGGCTGGTGCAGTGACAGGTTGAGGCTGAGGTTGTGGCTGAGGCTGTGCAGGTTCAACAGCAGCTTGAGGTCTTATCCACATTCCGTCTAACCTTTTCAATTGCATTTGATTCACAATTGATTCTCCAAATACCAGAGTGGTTTT
>NW_027333743.1:3660-5855 GCF_000331145.2 Cicer arietinum
ATAGATTCAACGAACCCATCGATCATCAGGTCTTTTACTGCTGTATGCCTGTCAAGAGTCTCTTCCCAACCTTCATCAGCCGTGTCAGCTTCCGAGCTGCCATCGATAGACTTGCCGTAAAATGGCAATCCTGACAAGGTAGAGAAATCATCAAAGGACATAGCAATCCTTTTTCCTTTAACTAGAGCAGTAAACCCTTCTTCAGTCAACTTGAAAGTAGAGTAAAATTCCCTTATCAGCCTTGGGTAACTATCAAGTGTAGATGAAAGAAAGCTCTCAAGTCCATGAAATCTGAGATGATTCTGAAACGTGAAATCAACATTATCAAAGTATCCAAAATCCATAGTTCTTGCCTCATGGATTTTTCTCTTTGCAAAGTCTGTTGGTATAGAGGGTTGAGCCTCATTTTCCTTTGGTGCTGGGACTTTCTTGGGAGGTGGTGAAGAATTAGGTTTCTTCTTCCTCTTTTGAGATATTTCCTTCATGGCATCAGCCATGAATTTCTCTGTTGGGGGTTCCTTACGTTTCTTAGTCTTCTCTTGGATTGGTGCAGGAGCCTTGCCCTTATCTTTGGCAAGAATTTTATGAGTGGGTATTGGTACTCTCTTTGTTAGAGTGGGTGGGGGTGAAGGTGTTTCACTTGTAGAAGAAGATGAGGGTGATGGAGTACGGGCTTGGGTTTGTTTCACACGTGCCATATTCGTAACTTGATGCAGATTCAATGTAGGTAGAATGTAGAATGAAGATACTAACAGATGGAGAGACAGAAGAATGAAGCAGACAAGAGAAATCAGTGAAAGTCTGGAAAATGCAATGCAGAAATCGATTTAGAACTGTTCCTATTTATACTCTTAACCTTGTAAATCGATTTCCAAATCGATTAGGTTACCGTTGCTGGGAATCCTCAATCGATTCAGTAATGATTATGTTCAACGGCTAGAAAAAAATAGTAACGGTCATATTTCAAATCGATGTTCAAATCGAGTTCCAGTTTTACTTAATCGATGTCCAAATCGATTGTCTTAAGGTTGAATACTGAACTAATCGATTTCCAAACCGATGCTCGTGAAAGTTTAAAAAAAAAATTTTCTGAACTTAGAATTCTGGGCCAAAGTAATCGATTCCCAAATCGATTTTATAAACCATTTACCATGCTGGCAATCGATTTCCAAATCGATTTAACTGGAAAACATTACTGAAAAACACCAGAATCAACAAAAATCATACTTCACTAGGATCAATGATCCCTAGTTTCATCCTTATATGCAATAAACTTTCAATGACACAAACACACCTATAGGATGGACAAGATTGGTTAAAATCCCTAATTGGAGAAGCATAAGGCTCGGGTTGACGAAAATGACCTAAATGTTAATCCAATGACACAAATGAACTTATTGCATGCACAAGATTGGTTAAAACTCTTAATTGGACAAGAATAAAAGAATAAGTCTAGGGAGGACGAAAATGACCTAAATGTTAATCCAATTACACAAATGAACTTATCGCATGCACAAGATTGGTTAAAAACCTTAATTGGACAAGAATAAGTCTAGGGAGGATGAAAATGACCAAAATGTTCGTCCAATGGCACAAACACACCTATAGGATGCACAAGATTGGTTAAAATCCCTTATTGGAGAAGCATAAGGCTAGGGTTGACGAAAATGACCTAAATGTTAATCCGATGACACAAATGAACTTGTTGCATGCACATTATTGGTTAAAAATCTTAATTTGACAAGAACAAGTCTAAGGAGGACCAAAATGACCAAAATGTTCATCCAATGACACCAACACACCTATAGGATGCACAAGATTGGTTAAAAACCCTAATTGGACTAGAATAAACCTAGGGAGGACGAAAATAACCTTAATGTTCATCCAATGACACCAACACACCTATAGGATGCACAAGATTGGTTAAAATCCCTAATTGGAAAAGCATAAGGCTAGGGTTGACGAAAATGACCTAAATGATAATTGGACAAGAATAAAAGAATAAGTCTAGGGAGGACGAAAATGACCTAAATGTTCATCCGAAGCTACAAACACACCTATTGGATGCACAAGATTGGTTAAAAACCCTAATTGGACTAGAATAAACCTAGGGAGGACGAAAATGACCTAAATGTTAATCCGATGACACAAATGAACATATTGGATGCACAAGATTGGTTAAAAACCCTAATTGG
>NW_027333743.1:5950-7013 GCF_000331145.2 Cicer arietinum
AAGGACTTAAATGTTAATCCAATGACACAAATGAACTTATTGCATGCGCAAGATTGGTTAAAAACCTTAATTGGACAAGAATAAGTCTAGGGAGGACGAAAATGACCTAAATGTTCACCCAATGACAGAAACACACCTATTGGATGCACAATATTGGTTAAATATCCTAATTGGATAAGAATTAACCTAGGGAGGACGAAAATGACCTAAATGTTAATCCAATGACACAGATGAACTTATTGCATGCACAAGATTGGTTAAAAACCCTAATTGAACAAGAATAAGCCTATGGAGGACGAAAATGACCTAAATGTTCATCCAATGACACAAACACACATATAGGATGCACAAGATTGGTTAAAACCCTAATTTGAGAAGCATAGGGCTAGGGTTGACGAAAATGACCTAAATGTTAATCCAATGACACAGATGAACTTATTGCATGCACAAGATTGGTTAAAAATCTTAACTAGACAAGAATAAAAGAATAAGTCTAGGGAGGACGAAAATGACATAAATGTTATTCCAAAGCTACAAACACACCTATTGGATGCACAAGATTGGTTAAAAACCCTAAATGTTATTCCAAAGCTACAAACACACCTAGGGAGGACGAAAATGACCTAAATGTTAATCCAATGAAACAAATGAACATATTGGATGCACAAGATCGGTTTAAAACCCTAATTGGAAAAGAATAAGCCTAGGGAGGACGAAAACGACCTAAATGTTAATCCAATGACACAAATGAACATATTGGATGCACAAGATTGGTTAAAAACCCTATTTGGAAAAGAATAAGCCTAGGGAGGACGAAAACGACCTAAATGTTAATCCAATGACACAAATGAACAAATTGGATGCACAAGATTGGTTAAAAACCCTAATTGGAAAAGAATAAGCCTAGGGAGGACGAAAATGACCTAAATGTTCATCCAATGACACAAACACACCTATTGGATGCACAAGATTGCTTAAAATTCCTAATGGGACAAGAATAAACCTAGGGAGAACGAAATTGACATAAATGTTAATCCAATGACACAAATGAACTTATTGCATG
>NW_027333744.1:0-1602 GCF_000331145.2 Cicer arietinum
CGGTCCATTTTTGTCAACTGGCACGAAAATCGCCCGAAAAGACCAAATGAAATCGAAGACCAGAAAACCCTTATAACACTCTTCTCCAAAATTTATAACTGAGTTTCGGGTTCCGCCTCAGATTTCAAACACTTGCAATTGTCTTGTTCGAAAATACGGAATTCGATCTATATTTGTCGGGTGGTACGATAATCTCTCGAAAAGCCTAGATTAAATCAATGACCAGGAGACCCTTATAGCGTTCTTCTCCTAAATTTATAACTGAGTCTCGGGTTACGCGTTAGATTTCAAATACTAGCAATCATCTTGTTCGAAAATACGGATTCCCGTCCATTTTTTGTCGGGTGGTACGAAAATCACCCAGAAAGTCCAGATGAAACCTAGGACTTGGAGACCCTGATAGCATTCTTCTCCAAAATTGATTACTGGTTGTTAGGTTCTGCGCCAGATTTCAAACACTTGCCATCGTTTTGTCCAAAAATATAGATTTCGATCATTTTTTGTCGAGGGGTAAGAAAATCACCTACAAAGTCCAGATGAAATCGAGGACCGAGAGACCCTTATAAAATTCTTCTCCTAAATTTAAAACTGTCTTCCAATTTCCGTATCAGATTTCAAAAACTAGCCATTGTTTTGTTCAAAAATACGAATTTTAGTTCATTTTAGTTGGGTGGTACGATAATCACCCGAAAATACCAGATGAAATCGAGGATCGGGAGACCCTTATAGCATTCTTCTCCTAAATGTATAACAATGTTTAAGATTTCGGGTCAGATTTCAAACACTAGCCATCGTCTGGTACGAAAATATTGATTTTGGTCCATTTATTTCGAAGGGTACGAAATTCGCCCGAAAAGTGCAAATGAATTCGACGACCGAGAGACCCTTATAGCGTTCTTCTTCTAAATTTAATATAGAATTTCGGATTCCATGTCAAATTTGAAACACTAGCCATTGTGTGGTCCGAAAATACGGATTTCAATCCATTTTAGTTTAGTGGTATGAAAAGCGCCTGAAAAGTCCAAATGAAATCGAGGACCGGGAGACCCTTACAGAATTCTTCTCCTAAATTTATAAATGTGTTTCAGATTCCATATAATACCACTAGTTTTGATACAAAAGTCCTGACAATATCTTCACAACGAGAGATTTCAAACACTAGCCATCGTCTTGTTCGAAAATACAGATTTCTTTCCATTTTGTCGGGTGGTACGAAAATCGCCTGAAAAGTCCAGAAGAAATGGAGGACCAGGAAACCCTTATAGCATTCATGTCCTAAATTTATAATAGAATTTCAGGTTCTGTGTCAAATTTCAAACACTAGCCCTCTTCTATTCCAAAAATAAAATCGATCCAAAAGTCCAAATGAAATCGAGGACCGGGAAACCCTTATTACATTCTTCTACTTAATATATAACCATGTCTCCGGTTCCGCATCAGATTTCAAACACTAGCCATCGTTTGGTCCGAAAATACATATTTTGGTCAATTTTTGTCTAGGGGTACGAAACTCACTCAAAAAGTCCAGATGAAATCGAGGACCGAAAGAACCTTATAGCATTCTTCTTCTAAATTTATAACTGTGTTACGGGATCCGGGTCA
>NW_027333745.1:0-2985 GCF_000331145.2 Cicer arietinum
TTTAGAACAAGAATTCTATAATGGTCTCCCGGTCCTCGATTTCATTTGGATTTTTCGGGCGACCTTCGTTCCCATCGACGAAAATGGACCAACATCTGTACTTTCGGAATAGACGATGGCTAGTGTTTGAAATCTGGCGCGGAACGCGAACACAGTTATAAATTTTGGTGAAGAATGCTATAATGGTCTCCCGGTCCGCGATTGCATCTGGATTTTCGGGCGATTTTCGTACCACCCCACTAAAATGGATCGAAATCCGTATTTTCGATCAAGACGATGGCTAGTTTTTCAAATCTAACGCAAAACCTGAAACATAATTATAAATTTAGAACAAGAATTCTCTAATGCTCTCCCGGTCCTCGATTTCATTTGGATATTTCGGGCGACTTTCGTTCCCATCGACGAAAATGGACCAACATCTGTACTTTCGGAATACACGATGGCTAGTGTATGAAAATCGGGTAGTACAAAAATCGCCCAAAAATACCAGATGAAATCGAGGACCAAAAAACCCTTATAGCATTCTTCTCCAAAATTTTTAATTGTGTTTCGGGTTCCGCATCAGAATTCAAACACAAGCCATCGGTCGATTTTTTCGGGTCAAACAAAAATCGCCTGAAAAGTCTAGATGAAATTGAGGATCAGGAGACCCTTATAGCATTCTTCTCCTAAATATATAACTGTTGTTCGGGTTCTGTGTCCTATATTTCAAACACTAATCATAGTTTGGTCCGAAACTACGGACTTTGTTTAGGGTTCTGCACCAGCATTCAAACACTAACCATCGTTTTGTTTGAAGATACGAATTTCAGTTCGTTTTAGTCGGGTGGTACGAAAATCGCCGGAAAAGTCAAGATGAAATCAAGGACTAGGAGACCCTTATAGCATTCTTCTCTTATAACTGTTTTTCGGGCTCCACCCCAGATTTTAAACACTAGCCATCATGTGGTCCGAAAATACAAATTTCGGTTCATTTTTGTTGGGTGGTAGAAAAATTGCCCAAAAAGTCCAAAGGAAATCGAGGACCGGGACACCCTTACAACATTCTTCTTCTAAATTTATAATCGTGTTTTCGGTTACGCGTCAGATTTCAAACACTAGCCATAGTCTTGTTCGAAAATACGAATTTTGGTCCATTTTAGTCAGGTGGTATGAAAATCTCCCGAAAAGTCCAGATGAAATAGTGGACCGGGAGACCCTTATAGCATTTTTCTCCTAAATTTATAACAGAGTTTCACGATTCGCGTCAGGTTTCAAACTCTAGCCATCGTCTTGTCCGTAAATACGGATTTCAATCCATTTTAGTCTAGTGGTATGAAAATCGCCAAAAAAGTCCAGATGAAATCAAGTACTAGGAGACCCTTATAGCTTTTTTCTCTTATAACTGTTTTTCGGGCTTCACCTCAGATTTTAAACACTAGCCATAGTCTTTTTCGAAAATACGAATTTTGGTCCATTTTAGTCAGGTGGTATGAAAATCTCCTGAAAGGTTTAGATGAAATCGAGGACTGGGAGACCCTTATAGCATTCTTCTTAAAATTTATAACTGTGATTCGGGTTTAGTGCTAGATTTCAAACACTTACCATCGTTTTGTTCGAAAATACGAATTTCGGTCCTCTTTAGTCAGGTGGTACGAAAATCGACAAAAAAGGCCAGATAACTGTTTTTAGTCTGGGAGACTCTTATATCATTCTTCTCCAAAATTTAAAACTGTTTTTCGGGTTCCGCGTCAAAATTCAAACACTAGCCATTGTCTAGTCCGAAAATACAGATTTTGGCATATTTTTGTCGTTGGGTACGAAAATCGACTGAAATGTCTAGATGAAATCGACGACCAGGAGACCCTTATAGCAGCATTCTTCTCCAAAATTTAAAATTGTGTTTCGATTTCTGTGTTAGAATTTAAATACTAGCCATCGTCTTGTTCGAAAATACGGATTTCGATCTATTTTTGTCGAAAGGTACGAAAATCGCTCGAAAAATCCGGATGAAATCGAGGACAGGGACACCCTTATAGCATTCTTCTCCAAAACGCTTAACTGTGTTTCGAGTTCCGCGTCAGAATTCAAACACTAGCCATTGTCTGGTCCAAAAATACGTATTTCGGTCCATTTTTGTCGGGTGGTACGAAAATCGCCCAAAAAGTCCAGATGAAATCAAGGACTGGGAGAGGAGACCCTTATAGGATTCTTCTCAAAAATTTATAACTGTTTTTTTGGCTCTACGCCCGATTTTAAACACAAGCCATCGTCTAGTCCGAAAATACGAATTTTGGTCCGTTTTTGTTGGGTGGTACGAAAATGGCTGAAAAAGCTAGATGAAATTTGGGACTGGGAGACCCTTATAGCATTCTTCTCCAAAATTTAAAACTGTGTTTTGGGTTCCATACCAGATTTCAAACACTAACCATCGTTTTGTTCAAAAATACGAATTTTGGTCTATTTTAGTCAGGTGGTACGAAAATCCACAGAAAAGTCCAGATAAAATCGAGGACTAGGAGACCATTATAGCATTCTTCTCCAAAATTTATAACTGTGTTTCGGGTTTCATGCCAGATTTCAAACACTAACGATTGTTTTGTTCGAAAATACGAATTTCGGTCCATTTTAGTCAGGTGGTACGAAAATCCACCGAAAAGTCCAGATAAAATCGAGGACTGAGAGGCTCTTATAGCATTCTTCTCCAAAATTTATAACTGTGTTTCGGGTTTCATGCCAGATTTCAAACACTAACGATTGTTTTGTTCGAAAATACGAATTTCGGTCCATTTTAGTCAGGTGGTACGAAAATCCACAGAAAAGTCCAGATAAAATCGAGGACAAGGAGACCATTATAGCATTCTTCTCCAAAATTTATAACTGTGTTTCGGGTTTCATGCCAGATTTCAAACACTAACGATTGTTTTGTTCGAAAATACGAATTTCGGTCCATTTTAGTCAGGTGGTACGAAAATCCACAGAAAAGTCCAGATAAAATCGAGGACT
>NW_027333745.1:3001-3957 GCF_000331145.2 Cicer arietinum
GAGTGGTACGAAAATAGCCTGAAAAGCCCCGATGAAATTGAGGACCGGGAGACCCTTATAGCATTCTTCTCCTAAATTTAAAAATTGAGTTTCCGGTTCCGCCTCTGATTTCAAACACAAGCAATTGTATTGTTCGAAAGTATGGATTTCGGTCCATTTTTGTCGGGTGGTACAAAATTCGCCCAAAAAGTCCAGATGAAATCGAGGACCGAGAAACCCTTATAGCATTTTTCTCCTAAATTTAAAAATTGAGTTTCCGGTTCCGCCTCTGATTTCAAACACAAGCAATTGTATTGTTCGAAAGTATGGATTTCGGTCCATTTTTGTCGGGTGGTACAAAATTCGCCCAAAAAGTCCAGATGAAATCGAGGACCGAGAAACCCTTATAGCATTTTTCTCCTAAATTTATAACAGAGTTTCAAGATTCGCGTCAGGTTTCAAACTCTAGCCATCGTCTTGTCTGAAAATACGGTTTTCATTCCATTTTAGTCTAATGGTATGAAAATCGCCCCAAAAGTCCAGATGAAATCAAGGACTAGGAGACCCTTATAGCATTCTACTCTTATAACTGTTTTTCGGGCTCCACCCTAGATTTTAAACACTAGCCATCATGTGGTCCGAAAATACAAATTTCGGTTCATTTTTGTTTGGTGGTAGAAAAATTGCCCAAAAAGTCCAAAGGAAATCGAGGACCGGGACACCCTTACAACATTCTTCTTCTAAATTTATAATTGTGTTTTCGGTTACGCGTCAGATTTTAAACACTAGCCATAGTCTTGTTCGAAAATACGAATTTTGGTCCATTATAGTCAGGTGGTATAAAAATCTCCCGAAAAGTCCAAATGAAATCGAGGACAGGGAGACCCTTATAGAATTCTTCTTAAAATTTATAACTTTGTTTCGGGTTTCGTGCCAGTTTTCAAACACTTACCATCGTTTTGTTCAAAAATACGAAT
>NW_027333745.1:4163-7770 GCF_000331145.2 Cicer arietinum
GACCAGGAGACCCTTATAGCATTCTTCTCCAAAATTTAAAATTGTGTTTCGATTTTTGTGTTAGAATTTAAATACTAGCCATCGTCTTGTTCGAAAATACGGATTTCGATCTATTTTTGTCGAAAGGTACGAAAATCGCTCGAAAAGTCCGGATGAAATCGAGGACCAGGAGACCATTATAGCATTCTTCTCCAAAAAGCTTAATTGTGTTTCGAGTTCCGCATCAGAATTCAAACACTAGCCATTGTCTGGTCCAAAAATACGTTTTTCGGTCCATTTTTGTCGGGTGGTACGAAAATCGCCCGAAAAGTCCAGATGAAATCGAGAACTGGGAGACCCTTATAGGATTCTTCTCAAAAATTTATAATTGTTTTTTTGGCTCTACGCCCGATTTTAAACACAAGCCATCGTCTAGTCCGAAAATACGAATTTTGGTCCGTTTTTGTTGGTGGGTACGAAAATGGCCGAAAAAGCTAGATGAAATTGGGGACTGGGAGACCCTTATAGCATTCTTCTCCAAAATTTAAAACTGTGTTTTGGGTTCCATACCAGATTTCAAACACTAACCATCGTTTTGTTCAAAAATACGAATTTTGTTCTATTTTAGTCACGTGGTATGAAAATCCACAGAAAAGTCCAGATAAAATCGAGGACTAGGAGACCATTATAGCATTCTTCTCCAAAATTTATAACTGTGTTTCGGGTTTCATGCCAGATTTCAAACACTAACGATTGTTTTGTTCGAAAATACGAATTTCGGTCCATTTTAGTCAGGTGGTACGAAAATCCACCGAAACGTCCAGATAAAATCGAGGACTGAGAGGCTCTTATATCATTCTTTTTAAAAATTTATAACTGTGTTTCGGGTTACGCTTCAAAATTCAAACACTAGCCATCGTCTGGTCCGAAAATACAGATTTTGGCATATTTTTCTCGGTGGGTACGAATATCAACCGAAATGCCCAGATGAAATCGAGGACCAGGGCACCCTTACAGCATCCATCTCCAAAATTTAAAACTGTGTTTCGGTTTCTGCGTTAGAATTCAAACACTAGCCATCGTCTTGTTCAAAAATACGGATTTCAGTCCATTTTTGTCGAAAGGTACAAAAATCGCCCGAAAAGTCTATATGAAATCGAGGATCGGGAGACCCTTATATCTTTCTTCTCCAAAAAGCTTAAATGTGTTTCGGGTTCCGGGTCAGAATTCAAATACTAGCCATTGTTTGGTCCGAAAATACGTATTTCGATCTATTTTGGTCGGGTGGTACGAAAATCACCCGAAAAGTCCAGATGAAATCGTGGACCGGGAGACCCTTATAGCATTCTTCTCAAAAATTGATAACTGTTTTTCGGGCTCTGCGCCCGATTTTAAACACTAGCCATCGTCTAGTCCGAAAATACGAATTTTGGTCCATTTGGGTTGGGTGGTACGAAAATCCCCCAAAAGGCTAGATGAAATTGAGGACGAGGAGACCCTAGTAGCATTCTTCTCCAAATTTTATAACTATGTTTCAGGGTTTCGCATCTGATTTCTAACACTAGCCCTCGTCTGGTATGAAAATATAGATTTCGGTCCTTTTTTGTCGAGGGCTACGAAAATCGCCAGAAAAGTCCAGATGAAATCGTGGACCGAGAGACCCTTATAGCATTTTTCTCCAAAATTTATAACTGAGTTCTAGGTTTTGTGTCAGGTTTCAAACACTAACCATCATTTTGTTCAAAAATACATATTTTGGTTCATTTTAGTAGGGTGATACGAAAATCGTCCAAAAAGTCCAGATGAAATCAAGAGCTGGGAGACCTTTATAACATTTTTCTCCCGAAAAGACCAAATGAAATCGAGGACCAGGAGACTCTTATAGCATTCTTCGCCAAAATTTATAACTTATTTTCGGGTTCAGCCTCAGATTTCAAACACTAATAATTGTCTTGTTAGAAAATACGGATTTCAGACTATTTTTGTCGAGTGGTACGAAAATAGCCTGAAAAGCCCTGATGAAATTGAGGACCGGGAGACCCTTATAGCATTCTTCTCCTAAATTTAAAAATTGATTTTCCGGTTCCGCCTCTGATTTCAAACACAAGAAATTATATTGTTCGAAAGTATGGATTTCGGTCCATTTTTGTCGGGTGGTACAAAATTCGCCCAAAAAGTCCAGATGAAATCGAGGACCGGGAGACCCTTATAGCATTTTTCGCCTAAATTTAAAACAGAGTTTCAAGATTCGCGCCAGGTTTCAAACTCTAGCCATCGTCTTGTCTGAAAATACGGATTTCAATCCATTTTAGTCTAGTGGTATGAAAATCGGCCAAAAAGTCAAGATGAAATCAAGGACTAGGAGACCCTTATAGCATTCTACTCTTATAACTGTTTTTCGGGCTCCACCCCAGATTTTAAACACTAGCCATCATGTGGTCCAAAAATACAAATTTCGGTTCATTTTTGTTGGGTGGTAGAAAAATTGCCCAAAAAGTCCAAAGGAAATCGAGGACCGGGACACCCTTACAACATTCTTCTTCTAAATTTAATATTGTGTTTTCGGTTACGCGTCAGATTTTAAACACTAGCCATAGTGTTGTTCGAAAATACGAATTTTGGTCCATTATAGTCAGGTGGTATGAAAATCTCCCGAAAAGTCCAGATGAAATCGAGGACAGGGAGACCCTTATAGAATTCTTCTTAAAATTTATAACTTTCTTTCGGGTTTCGTGCCAGTTTTCAAACACTTACCATCGTTTTGTTCAAAAATACGAATTTCAGTCCATTTTAGTCAGGTGTTACGAAAATCGACAAAAAAGGCCAGATAACTGTTTTTAGTCTGGGAGACTCTTATATCATTCTTCTCCAAAATTTAAAATTGTTTTTCGGGTTCCGCGTCAAAATTCAAACACTAGCCATTGTCTAGTCCGAAAATGCAGATTTTGGCATATTTTTGTCGTTGGGTACAAAAATCGACTGAAATGTCTAGATCAAATCGACGACCAGGAGACCCTTATAGCATTCTTCTCCAAAATTTAAAACTGTTTTTCGGGTTCCGCGTCAAAATTTTAACACTAGCCATTGTCTTGTTCGAAAATACAGATTTTGGCATATTTTTGTCGTTGGGTACAAAAATCGACTGAAATGTCTAGATGAAATCGACGACCAGGAGACCCTTATAGCATTCTTCTCCAAAATTTAAAATTGTGTTTCGGTTTCTGTGTTAGAATTTAAATACTAGCCATCGTCTTGTTCGAAAATACGTATTTCGATCTATTTTTGTCGGAAGGTACAAAAATCGCTCGAAAAGTCCGGATGAAATCGAGGACCAGGAGACCATTATAGCATTCTTCTCGAAAAAGCTTAATTGTGTTTCGGGTTCCGCGTCAGAATTCAAACACTAGCCATTGTCTGGTCCAAAAATACGTATTTCGGTCCATTTTTGTCGGGTGGTACGAAAATCGCCCGAAAAGTCCAGATGAAATCGAGAACTGGGAGACCCTTATAGGATTCTTCTCAAAAATTTATAACTGTTTTTTTGGCTCTACGCCCGATTTTAAACACAAGCCATCGTCTAGTCCGAAAATACGAATTTTGGTCCGTTTTTGTTGGGTGGTACGAAAAT
>NW_027333745.1:8414-12389 GCF_000331145.2 Cicer arietinum
GATTTCAGACTATTTTTGTCGAGTGGTACGAAAATAGCCTGAAAAGCCCCGATGAAATTGAGGACCGGGAGACCCTTATAGCATTCTTCTCCTAAATTTAAAAATTGAGTTTCCGGTTCCGCCTCTGATTTCAAACACAAGCAATTGTATTGTTTGAAAGCATGGATTTCGGTCCATTTTTGTCGGGTGGTACAAAATTCGCCCAAAAAGTCCAGATGAAATCGAGGACCGGGAGACCCTTATAGCATTTTTCTCCTAAATTTATAACAGAGTTTCAAGATTCGCGTCAGGTTTCAAACTCTAGCCATCGTCTTGTCTGAAAATACGGATTTCAATCCATTTTAGTCTAGTGGTATGAAAATCGCCCAAAAAGTCCAGATGAAATCAAGGACTAGGAGACCCTTATAGCATTCTACTCTTATAACTGTTTTACGGGTTCCACCCCAGATTTTAAACACTAGCCATCATGTGGTCCGAAAATACAAATTTCGGTTCATTTTTGTTGGGTGGTAGAAAAATTGCCCAAAAAGTCCAAAGGAAATCGAGGACCGGGACACCCTTACAACATTCTTCTTCTAAATTTATAATCGTGTTTTCGGTTACGCGTCAGATTTTAAACACTAGCCAAAGTCTTATTGGAAAATACGAATTTTGGCCCATTTTAGTCAGGTGGTATGAAAATCTCCCGAAAAGTCCAGATTAAATCGAGGATTGGGAGACCCTTATAGCATTCTTCTTAAAATTTATAACTTTGTTTCGGGTTCCGTGCCAGATTTCAAACACTTACCATCGTTTTGTTTGAAAATACGAATTTCAGTCCATTTTAGTCAGCTGGTACGAAAATCGACAAAAAAGACCAGATAACTGTTTTTTGTCTCGGAGACTCTTATATCATTCTTCTCCAAAATTTATAACTGTGTTTCGGGTTTCATGCCAGATTTCAAACACTAACGATCGTTTTGTTCGAAAATACGAATTTCGGTCCATTTTAGTCAGGTGGTACGAAAATCCACAGAAAAGTCCAGATAAAATCGAGGACAAGGAGACCATTATAGCATTCTTCTCCAAAATTTATAACTGTGTTTCGGGTTTCATGCCAGATTTCAAACACTAACGATCGTTTTGTTCGAAAATACGAATTTCGGTCCATTTTAGTCAGGTGGTACGAAAATCCACAGAAAAGTCCAGATAAAATCGAGGACAAGGAGACCATTATAGCATTCTTCTCCAAAATTTATAACTGTGTTTCGGGTTTCATGCCAGATTTCAAACACTAACGATCGTTTTGTTCGAAAATACGAATTTCGGTCCATTTTAGTCAGGTGGTACGAAAATCCACAGAAAAGTCCAGATAAAATCGAGGACAAGGAGACCATTATAGCATTCTTCTCCAAAATTTATAACTGTGTTTCGGGTTTCATGCCAGATTTCAAACACTAACGATCGTTTTGTTCGAAAATACGAATTTCGGTCCATTTTAGTCAGGTGGTACGAAAATCCACAGAAAAGTCCAGATAAAATCGAGGACAAGGAGACCATTATAGCATTCTTCTCCAAAATTTATAACTGTGTTTCGGGTTTCATGCCAGATTTCAAACACTAACGATCGTTTTGTTCGAAAATACGAATTTCGGTCCATTTTAGTCAGGTGGTACGAAAATCCTTCGAAAAGTCCAGATAAAATCGAGGACTGAGAGGCTCTTATATCATTCTTGTCAAAAATTTATAACTGTGTTTCGGGTTCCGCTTCAAAATTCAAACACTAGCCATCGTCTGGTCCGAAAATACAGATTTTGGCATATTTTTCTCAGTGGGTACGAGTATCAACCCAAATGTCCAGATGAAATCGGGGACCAGGGGACCCTTACAGCATCCATCTTAGAAATTTAAAACTGTGTTTCGGTTTCTGCGTCAGAATTCAAACACTAGCCATTGTCTGGTCCAAAAATACGTATTTCGGAACCATTTTTGTCGGGTGGTACGAAAATCGCCTGAAAAGTCCAGATGAAATCGAGGACCGAGAGACCCTTATAGCATTCTTCTCCAAAATTTAAAATTGTGTTACGGTTTCTATGTTAGAATTTAAATACTAGCCATCGTCTTGTTCGAAAATACGGATTTCAGTCCATTTTTGTCGAAAGGTACAAAAATCACCCGAAAAGTCCATATGAAATCGGGGATCGAGAGACCCTTATATCTTTCTTCTCCAAAAAGCTTAACTGTGTTTCGGGTTCCGCGTCAGAATTCAAACACTAGCCATTGTTTGGTCCGAAAATACGGATTTCGATCTATTTTGGTCGGGTGGTACGAAAATCACCCTAAAAGTCCAGATGAAATCGTGGACCGGGAGACCCTTAAAGCATTCTTCTCAAAAATTGATAACTGTTTTTCGGGCTCTGCGCCCAATTTTAAACACTAGCCATCGTCTAGTCCGAAAATACAAATTTTGGTCCATTTGGGTTGGATGGTACGAAAATCCCCCAAAAAGCTATATGAAATTGAGGACGAGGAGACTTTTGTAGCATTCTTCTCCAAAATTTATAACTATGTTTCGGGTTTGGCATCTGATATGAAAATATAGATTTCGGTCCTTTTTGTCGAGGACTATGAAAATCGCCTGAAAAGTCCAGATGAAATCGTGGACCGAGAGACCCTTATAGCATTTTTCTCCAAAATTTATAACTGTGTTCTAGGTTCTGTGTCAGGTTTCAAACACTAACCATCATTTTGTTCGAAAATACATATTTTGGTTCATTTTAGTATGGTGATACGAAAATCGTCCAAAAAGTCAAGATGAAATCAAGAGCCGGGAGACCTTTATAACATTTTTCGCCCGAAAAGACCAAATGAAATCGAGGACCAGGAGACTCTTATAGCGTTCTTTGCCAAAATTTATAACTTAGTTTCGGGTTCCGCCTCAGATTTCAAATACTAATAATTGTCTTGTTAGAAAATACGGATTTCAGACTATTTTTGTCGAGTAATACGAAAATAGCCTGAAAATCCCAGATGAAATTGAGTTTCCAGTTCCGCCTCTGATTTCAAACACAAGCAATTCTATTGTTCGAAAGTATGGATTTCGGTCCATTTTTGTCGGGTGGTACAAAATTCGCCCAAAAAGTCCAGATGAAATCGAGGCTCGGGACCCCCTTATAGCATTTTTCTTCTAAATTTATAACAGATTTTCAAGATTCGCGTCAGGTTTCAAACTCTAGCCATCGTCTTGTCCAAAAATACGGATTTCAATCCATTTTAGTCTAGTGGTATGAAAATCGCCCAAAAAGTCCAGATGAAATCGAGGACCGGGAGAGCCTTATAGCGTTCTTCTTCTACATTTATAATTTTGTTTCGGGTCCCGGGTCTGATTTCAAATACTAACAATAGTCTTGTTCGAAAATACGGATTTCAGTCCATTTTAGTCAGGTGGTACGAAAGTTGCCCGAAAAGTCTAGATGAAATCTAGGACCGAGAGTCCTTTATATCATTCTTCTTCAAAATTTATAACTGTATTTCGGGTTCCGCGTCAAATTTCAAACACTAGCCATAGTATTTTTCGAAAATATGGATTTATGTTAATTTTAGTTGGATAGATGAAAATTGCTCGAAAAGTCCAGATGAAATCGAGGACCGAGAGACCCTTATAGCATTCTTCTCCAAAATTTATAAATGTGTATCGAGTTCCGCTACAGATGTTAAACACTAGCAATTGTCCTGTTCGAAAATACCGATTTCGCTCCATCTTTGCCGGGTGGTACGAAAATCACCCGAAAAGTTCAGACGAAATCGAGGACCGGGAGACCCTTATAGCATTTTTCTCCTAAAGTTAAAACTGATTTTCGGGATCCACGTCAGTTTTCAAACAATAGCAATCATGTTGTTTGAAAATACGGATTTCAGTCCATTTTTTGTCTGGTGGGACAAAAATCACCCGAAAAGTCCAGATGAAAAAAGACTGGGAGACCCTGATAACATTCT
>NW_027333746.1:0-1354 GCF_000331145.2 Cicer arietinum
AACACATATCAATCGATTTCGTAATCGATTTATTAAGTCTTCATAATCGATTAACAAATACTCTGATCGATTTGGCCACAAGCTCAGAGTTCACTGAGATTTCAAAAGATCTTTCAATCGATTTGCCAATCGATTACCCTCAAAACTGGGGTGTCACTGTGACTTGTCCAATCGATTCCCCAATCGATTTATTTCAATCAGGTTTACTTTGTGAAATGTATAATCGATTTGTCAATCGATTACCCTCAAAACTGGGGTGTCACTGTGACTTGTCCAATCGATTCCCCAATCGATTTATTTCAATCAGGTTTACTTTGTGAAATGTATAATCGATTTGTCAATCGATTACCCTCAAAACTGGGGTGTCACTGTGACTTGTCCAATCGATTCCCCAATCGATTTATTTCAATCAGGTTTACTTTGTGAAATGTATAATCGATTTGTCAATCGATTACCCTCAAAACTGGGGTGCTACTGACTTGTGCAATTTTCATTTCTAATTTAGTCAGTCGATTGCCCAATCGATTATACCAACACAAACAGTTGTGTTTCCTTACACCCTTGTTATGAAATCGATTTCCCAATCGATTTACTTCAGTCAAAAATCAACTTTTGTTGATTTCTTGTGTTCCAAGCAATATGTTCCAAGTGTGTAGGATTAGATTGTTGTTCCTGAAATCTTGCTCAATTCAAATATTAGATTTATCATGTGGTGTATGAACATTGTATGTTTGTTAATTATGTCAAAATTAGGATTCAAAGGACAAAAGTCCAACACCATCCAACGACACAGACACACCTATTGGATGCACAAGATTAGTTAAAAACCCTTATTGGAAAAGAATAAGCCTAGGGAAGACGAAAATGACCTAAATGTTCATCCAATTACACAAATGAACTTATTGGATGCACAAGATTAGTTAAAAACCCTTATTGGAAAAGAATAAGCCTAGGGAAGACGAAAATGACCTAAATGTTCATCCAATTACACAAATGAACTTATTGGATGCACAAGATTAGTTAAAAACCCTTATTGGAAAAGAATAAGCCTAGGGAAGACGAAAATGACCTAAATGTTCATCCAATTACACAAATGAACTTATTGGATGCACAAGATTAGTTAAAAACCCTTATTGGAAAAGAATAAGCCTAGGGAAGACGAAAATGACCTAAATGTTCATCCAATTACACAAATGAACTTATTGGATGCACAAGATTGGTTAAAAACCCTAATTGGGCAAGAATAAGCCTAGCGAGGATGAAAATGACGTAAATGTTCATCCAATTGCATAAACACACCTATTGGATGCACAAGATTGGTTAAAAACCCTTATTGGAAAAGAGTAAGCCTAGG
>NW_027333747.1:0-9471 GCF_000331145.2 Cicer arietinum
CCTGTGAATACAATAGGTGTGTTTGTGTCATTGAATGAAAATTTAGGTCATTTTCTTCCTCCCTTGACTTATTCTTGGCCAATTAGGGTCTTTAACCAATCTTGTGCGTACAATAGATGTGTTTGTGTCATTGGATGTACATTTCGCTAATTTTCGTCCTCGCTTGGCTTATTCTTCTCCAATTAGGGTTTTTACCCAATCTTGTGCATCCAATAAGTTCATTTGTATTATTGGATGAACATTTAGGTTATTTTCGTCCTCACTAGGAATATTCTAGTCCAACTAGGGTTTTTAACCAATCTTGTGCGTACAATAGATTTGTTTGTGTCATTGGATGTACATTTCGCTAATTTTCGTCCTCGCTTGGCTTATTCTTCTCCAATTAGTGTTTTTACCCAATCTTGTGCATCCAATAAGTTCATTTGTATTATTGGATGTCCTCCCTAGGTTTATTCTTGTCCAACTTGGGATTTTAACCAATCTTGTGCATACAATAGGTGTGTTTGTGTCACTGAATGAACATTTAGCTCATTTTCGTCCTCCCTAGGCTTATTCTTGGCCAATTTGGGGTTTTAACCAATCTTGTACATACAATAGGTGTGTTTGTGTCATTGGATGAACATTTAGGTCATTTTCGTCCTCCCTAGACTTATTCTTGTCGAACTAGGGTTTTTAACCAATCTTATGTATCCAATACATGTGTTAGTGTCATTGCATGAACATTTAGGTCATTTTCGTCCTCCCAAGACTTGATTTTAACCAACAAGGGTTTTTAACAAATCTTGTGCATACAATAGGTGTTATTGTGTTATTGGATGATCATTTAGGTCATTTTCGTCCTCCCTTGACTTATTCTTGTGCAATTAGGGTTTGTAACCAATCTTGTGCATACAATAGGTGTGTTTGTGTCATTGGATGAACATTTAGGGCATTCTCGTCTTCCCTTGGCTTATTCTTGCC
Organism: Cicer arietinum; assembly: GCF_000331145.2. Classification (NCBI taxonomy): domain Eukaryota; kingdom Viridiplantae; phylum Streptophyta; class Magnoliopsida; order Fabales; family Fabaceae; genus Cicer; species Cicer arietinum. The sequence goes on from NW_027333747.1 coordinate 961, forward strand.
CAATTAGGGTTTTTAACCAATCTTGTGCATCCCATAAGTTCATTTGTGTCATTGGATGAACATTTAGGGCATTCTCGTCTTCCCTTGGCTTATTCTTGCCCAATTAGGGTTTTTAACCAATCTTGTGCATCCCATAAGTTCATTTGTGTCATTGGATGAACATTTAGGGCATTCTCGTCTTCCCTTGGCTTATTCTTGCCCAATTAGGGTTTTTAACCAATCTTGTGCATCCCATAAGTTCATTTGTGTCATTGGATGAACATTTAGGGCATTCTCGTCTTCCCTTGGCTTATTCTTGCCCAATTAGGGTTTTTAACCAATCTTGTGCATCCCATAAGTTCATTTGTGTCATTGGATGAACATTTAGGGCATTCTCGTCTTCCCTTGGCTTATTCTTGCCCAATTAGGGTTTTTAACCAATCTTGTGCATCCCATAAGTTCATTTGTGTCATTGGATGAACATTTAGGGCATTCTCGTCTTCCCTTGGCTTATTCTTGCCCAATTAGGGTTTTTAACCAATCTTGTGCATCCCATAAGTTCATTTGTGTCATTGGATGAACATTTAGGGCATTCTCGTCTTCCCTTGGCTTATTCTTGCCCAATTAGGGTTTTTAACCAATCTTGTGCATCCCATAAGTTCATTTGTGTCATTGGATGAACATTTAGGGCATTCTCGTCTTCCCTTGGCTTATTCTTGCCCAATTAGGGTTTTTAACCAATCTTGTGCATCCCATAAGTTCATTTGTGTCATTGGATGAACATTTAGGGCATTCTCGTCTTCCCTTGGCTTATTCTTGCCCAATTAGGGTTTTTAACCAATCTTGTGCATCCCATAAGTTCATTTGTGTCATTGGATGAACATTTAGGGCATTCTCGTCTTCCCTTGGCTTATTCTTGCCCAATTAGGGTTTTTAACCAATCTTGTGCATCCCATAAGTTCATTTGTGTCATTGGATGAACATTTAGGGCATTCTCGTCTTCCCTTGGCTTATTCTTGCCCAATTAGGGTTTTTAACCAATCTTGTGCATCCCATAAGTTCATTTGTGTCATTGGATGAACATTTAGGGCATTCTCGTCTTCCCTTGGCTTATTCTTGCCCAATTAGGGTTTTTAACCAATCTTGTGCATCCCATAAGTTCATTTGTGTCATTGGATGAACATTTAGGGCATTCTCGTCTTCCCTTGGCTTATTCTTGCCCAATTAGGGTTTTTAACCAATCTTGTGCATCCCATAAGTTCATTTGTGTCATTGGATGAACATTTAGGGCATTCTCGTCTTCCCTTGGCTTATTCTTGCCCAATTAGGGTTTTTAACCAATCTTGTGCATCCCATAAGTTCATTTGTGTCATTGGATGAACATTTAGGGCATTCTCGTCTTCCCTTGGCTTATTCTTGCCCAATTAGGGTTTTTAACCAATCTTGTGCATCCCATAAGTTCATTTGTGTCATTGGATGAACATTTAGGGCATTCTCGTCTTCCCTTGGCTTATTCTTGCCCAATTAGGGTTTTTAACCAATCTTGTGCATCCCATAAGTTCATTTGTGTCATTGGATGAACATTTAGGGCATTCTCGTCTTCCCTTGGCTTATTCTTGCCCAATTAGGGTTTTTAACCAATCTTGTGCATCCCATAAGTTCATTTGTGTCATTGGATGAACATTTAGGGCATTCTCGTCTTCCCTTGGCTTATTCTTGCCCAATTAGGGTTTTTAACCAATCTTGTGCATCCCATAAGTTCATTTGTGTCATTGGATGAACATTTAGGGCATTCTCGTCTTCCCTTGGCTTATTCTTGCCCAATTAGGGTTTTTAACCAATCTTGTGCATCCCATAAGTTCATTTGTGTCATTGGATGAACATTTAGGGCATTCTCGTCTTCCCTTGGCTTATTCTTGCCCAATTAGGGTTTTTAACCAATCTTGTGCATCCCATAAGTTCATTTGTGTCATTGGATGAACATTTAGGGCATTCTCGTCTTCCCTTGGCTTATTCTTGCCCAATTAGGGTTTTTAACCAATCTTGTGCATCCCATAAGTTCATTTGTGTCATTGGATGAACATTTAGGGCATTCTCGTCTTCCCTTGGCTTATTCTTGCCCAATTAGGGTTTTTAACCAATCTTGTGTATACAATAGATGTGTTTGTGTCATTCGATGAACATTTCAGTCATTTCCGTCCTCGCTTGGCTTATTCTTCTCCAATTAGGGTTTTTACCCAATCTCGTGTATCCAATAAGTTCATTTGTGTCATTGGATGAACATTTAGGTCATTTTCGTCCTCCCTAGGTTTATTCTAGTCCAATTAGGGTTTTTAACCAATCTTGTGCATCCAATAGGTGAGTTTTTGTCATTGGATGAACATTTAGGTCATTTTCGTCCTCCTTAGGTTTATTCTTGTCCAACTTGGGATTTTAACCAATCTTGTGCATCCAATAGGTGTGTTTGTGTTATTGGATGAACATTTAGGTCATTTTCGTCCTCCCTAGGTGTATTCTTGTCTTAGTTGTATTTTTAACCAATCTTTTGCATCCAATAGGTATGTTTGTGTCATTGGATGAACATTTAGGTCATTTACGTCCTCCCTAGGTGTATTCTTGTCTTAGTTGTATTTTTAACCAATCTTATGCATCCAATAAGTTCATTTGTGTCATTGGATGAACATTCAGGTCTTTTTTGTCCTCCCTAGGCTTATTCTTGTCCAATTAGGGTTTTTACCCAATCTCGTGTATCCAATAAGTTCATTTGTGTCATTGGATGAACATTCAGGTCTTTTTTGTCCTCCCTAGGCTTATTCTTGTCCAATTAGGGTTTTTAACCTATCTTGTGCATCCAATAGGTGTGTTTGAGTCATTGTATGAAAATTTAGGTCATTTTCGTCCTCCCTTGACTTATTCTTGTTCAATTAGTGTTTTTAACCACTCTTGTGCATACAATACGTGTGTTTGTGTCATTGGATGAACATTTAGGTCATTTTCGTCATCCCTTGGCTTATTCTTCTCCAATTAGGGTTTTTAAACAATTTTGTGCATCCCATAGGTTTGTTTGTATCATTGGATGAACATTTAGGTCATTTTCGTCCTCCCTAGACTTATTCTTATCCAACTAGGGTTTTTAACCAATCTTGTGCATACAATAGGTGTGTTTGAGTCATTGTATGAAAATTTAGGTCATTTTCGTCCTCCCTTGACTTATTCTTGTTCAATTAGTGTTTTTAACCACTCTTGTGCATACAATACGTGTGTTTGTGTCATTGGATGAACATTTAGGTCATTTTCGTCATCCCTTGGCTTATTCTTCTCCAATTAGGGTTTTTACCCAATCTTGTGCATCAAATAAGTTCATTTGTGTCAATGGATGAACATTTAGGTCATTTTCGTCCTCCCTTGACTTATTCTTGTCCAATTAGGGTTTTTAACCAATCTTGTGCATACAATAGGTGTGTTTGTTTCATTGGATGAACATTTAGGTTATTTTCGTCCTCCATTGGCTTATTCTTCTCCAATTAGGGTTTTTACCCAATCTTGTGCATACAATAGGTGTGTTTGCGTCATTGGATGAAAATTTAGGTCATTTTCGTCCTCCCTTGGCTTATTCTTGTCCAATTAGGGTTTTTAACCAATCTTGTGTATACAATAAATGTGTTTGTGTCATTCGATGAACATTTCGGTCATTTCCGTCCTCGCTTGGCTTATTCTTCTCTAATTAGGGTTTTTACCCAATCTTGTGTATCCAATAAGTTCATTTGTGTCATTGGATGAACATTTACGTAATTTTCGTCCTTCCTAGACTTATTCTTATCCACAATAGGTGTGTTTGAGTCATTGTATGAAAATTTAGGTCATTTTCGTCCTCCTTAGGTTTATTCTTGTCCAACTTGGGATTTTAACCAATCTTGTGCGTCCAATAGGTGAGTTTGTGTCATTGGATGAACATTTACGTAATTTTCGTCCTTCCTAGACTTATTCTTATCCACAATAGGTGTGTTTGAGTCATTGTATGAAAATTTAGGTCATTTTCGTCCTCCCTAGACTTATTCTTATCCACAATAGGTGTGTTTGTGTCATTGGATGAACATTTAGGTCATTTTCGTCCTCCCTAGGTGTATTCTTGTCCAAGTTGTATTTTTAACCAGTCTTTTGCATCCAATAGGTATGTTTGTGTCATTGGATGAACATTTACGTCATTTTCGTCCTTCCTAGACTTATTCTTATCCAACTAGGGTTTTTAACCAATCTTGTGCATACAATAGGTGTGTTTGAGTCATTGTATGAAAATTTAGGTCATTTTCGTCCTCTCTTTACTTATTCTTGTCCAATTAGTGTTTTTAACCAATCTTGTGCATACAATACGTGTGTTTGTGTCATTGGATGAACATTTAGGTCATTTTCGTCCTCCCTTTACTTATTCTTGTCCAATTAGGGGTTTTAACCAATCTTGTGCATACAATAGGTGTGTTTGTGTCATTGGATGAACATTTAGGTCATTTTCGTCCTCCCTTTACTTATTCTTGTCCAATTAGGGGTTTTAACCAATCTTGTGCATACAATAGGTGTGTTTGTGTCATTGGATGAACATTGAGGTCATTTTCGTTCTCCCTAGGTTTATTCTTTTCCAACAGTGGTTTTTAACCAATCTTGTGCATCGAATAGGTGTGTTTGTGTCACTGGATCAACATTTAGGTGATTTTCGTCCTCCCTATACTTATTCTTATCCAACTAGTGTTTTTAACCAATCTTGTGCGTCTAATAGGTGTGTTTGTGTCATTGGATGAACATTTAGGTCAGTTTCGTCCTCCCTAGGCTTATTCTTGTCCAATTAGGGGTTTTAACCTATCTTGTGCATACAATAGGTGTGTTTGTGTCATTGGATGAACATTTAGTTCATTTTCGTCCTCCCTTGGCTTATTCTTGTCCAATTAGGGTTTTTAACCAATCTTGTGCATCCAATAAGTTCATTTGTATCAATGGATGAACATTTAGGTCATTTTTGTCCTCCCTAGACTTATTCTTATCCATCTAGGGTTTCTGACTAATCTTGCGCGTCCAATAGGTGTGTTTGTGTCATTGGATTAACATTTAGATTATTTTCTTCCTCCCAAGACTTATTCTTATCGAACTAGAGTTTTTAACCTATCTTGTGCATCCAATAGGTGTGTTTCTGTCATTGGATGAACGTTTAGGTCATTTTCGTCCTCCCTTGGGTTATTCTTGTCCAATTAGGGTTTTTAACCAATCTTGTGCATCCAATAAGTTCATTTGTATCAATGGATGAACATTTAGGTCATTTTCGTCCTCCCTTGGCTTATTCTGGTCCAATTAGGGTTTTTACCCAATCTTGTGTAACCAATAAGTTCATTTGTGTCATTGGATGAACACTTAGGTCATTGGATGAATATTTCGGTCATTTTCGTCTTCCATTGGCTTATTCTTGTCCAATTAGGGATTTTAACCAATCTTGTGCATCTAATAAGTTCATTTGTGTCATTGGATGAACATTTAGGTCATTTTCGTCCTCCCTAGGCTTATTCTTGTCCAATTAGGGGTTTTAACCAATCTTGTGCATACAATAGGTGTGTTTGTGTCATTGGATGATCATTTAGGTCATTTTCGTCCTCCCTTGGCTTATTCTTGTCCAATTAGGGTTTTTAACCAATCTTGTGCATCCAATAAGTTCATTTGTGTCATTGGATGAACATTTAGGTCACTTTCATCCTCCCTAGGTTTATTCTAGTCCAATTAGGGTTTTTAACCAATCATGTGCATCAAATAGGGGTGTTTGTGTCATTGCATGAACATTTAGGTCATTTTCGCCTCCCTATGTTTATTCTTGTCCAACTTGGGTTTTTAACCCATCTTGTGCATCCAATAGGTGTTTTTGTGTTATTGGATGAACATTTAGGTCATTTTCGTCCTCCCTAGGCTTATTCTTGTCCAATTACGGTTTTTAACCAATCTTGTGCGTCCAATAGGTGTGTTTGTGTCATTGGATGAACACCTAGGTCATTTTCGTCCTCCCTAGGCTTATTCTTGTCCAATTACGGTTTTTAACCAATCTTGTGCGTCCAATAGGTGTGTTTGTGTCATTGGATGAACACCTAGGTCATTTTCGTCCTCCCTAGGCTTATTCTTGTCCAATTACGGTTTTTAACCAATCTTGTGCGTCCAATAGGTGTGTTTGTGTCATTGGATGAACACCTAGGTCATTTTCGTCCTCCCTAGGCTTATTCTTGTCCAATTACGGTTTTTAACCAATCTTGTGCATCCAATAGGTGTGTTTGTGTCATTGGATGAATATTTAGTTCATTTTCGTCCTCCCTAGGTTTATTCTTGTCCAATTAGTTTTTTTAACCAATATTTTGCATACAATAGGTGTGTTTGTGTAATTGGATGAACATTTAGGTCATTTGCGTCCTCCCGTGGCTTATTCTTGTCCAATTAAGGTTTTTAACCAATCTTGTGCATCCCATAAGTTCATTTGTGTCATTGGATGAACATTTAGGTCATTTTTCGTCCTCCCTAGGTTTATTCTAGTCCAATTAGGGTTTTTAACCAATCTTGTGCGTCCAATAGGTGTGTTTGTGTCATTGGATGAACATTTAGGTCATTTTCGTCCTTCCTAAACTTATTCTTGCCAAACTAGGGTTTTTGATCAATCTTGTGCATCCAATAGGTTTATTTGTGTCATTGGATGAATATTTAGGTCATTTTCGTCCTCCCTTGGCTTGTTCTTGTCCAATTATGGATTTTAACCAATCTTGTGCATCCAATAAGTTCATTTGTGTCATTGGATGAACATTTAGGTCATTTTCGTCCTCTCTAGGCTTATTCTTGTCCAATTAGGATTTTAACCAATCCTGTGCATCCAATAGGTGTGTTTGTGTCGTTGGATTAACATTTAGGTCATTTTCGTCCTCTCTAGGCTTATTCTTGTCCAATTAGGGTTTTCAACCAATCTTGTGCATCCAATAAGTTCATTTGTGTCATTGGATGAACATTTAGGTCACTTTCGTCCTCCCTAGATTTATTATAGTCCAATTAGGATTTTTAACCAATGTAGTGTATCCAATAGGTGTGTTTGTTTCATTGGATGAACATTTAGGTCATTTTCTTCCTCCCTAAACTTATTCTTGTCCAATTAGGGTTTTTAACCAATCTTGTGCATCCTATAAGTTCATATGTGTGATTGGATGAAAATTTAGGTCATTTTCGTCCTCCCTTGAATGATTCTTGTCCAATTAGGGGTTTTAACCTAACTTGTGCATCCAATAGGTGTGTTTGCGTCATTGGATGAACATTTCGGTCATTTTGTCCTCGCTTGGCTTATTCTTCTCCAATTAGGGTTTTCAACCAATCTTGTGCATCCTATAAGTTCATATGTGTGATTGGATGAAAATTTAGGTCATTTTCGTCCTCCCTTGAATGATTCTTGTCCAATTAGGGGTTTTAACCTAACTTGTGCATCCAATAGGTGTGTTTGCGTCATTGGATGAACATTTAGGTCATTTTCGTCCTACCAAGACTTATTCTTGTCCAACTAGGGTTTTTAACCAATCTTGTGCATCCAATAAGTTCATATGTGTGATTGGATGAAAATTTAGGTCATTTTCGTCCTCCCTTGAATGATTCTTGTCCAATTAGGGTTTTTGACCTATCTTGTGTATACAATAGATGTGTTTGTGTCATTGGATGAACATTTCGGTCATTTTGTCCTCGCTTGGCTTATTCTTCTCCAATTAGGGTTTTTACCCAATCTGGTGCATCCAATAAGTCAATTTGTGTCATTGGACGAACATTTAGGTTATTTTCGTCCTCCCTAGGTTTATTCTAGTCCATTTAGGGTTTTTAACCAACCTTGTGCATCCAATAGGTGAGTTTGTGAAGTTAGATGAACATTTAGGTCATTTTCGTCCTCCCTAGGTTTGTTCTAGTCCAATTAGGATTTTTAACCAATCTTGTGCATCCAATAGGTGTGTTTGTGTCATTGGATGAACATTTAGGTCATTTTCGTCCTACCAAGACGTATTCTTGTCCAAGTAAGGTTTGTAACCAATCTTGTGCATCCAATAAGTTCATTTGTGTCATTGGAAGATCATTTAGGTCATTTTCGTCCTCCCTTGACTTATTATTGTCCAATTAGGGTTTTTAACCAATCTTGTGCATACAATAGGTGTGTTTGTGTCATTGGATGAACATTTAGGTCATTTTCGTCCTCCCTAGACTTATAGTTATCCAACTAGGGTTTTTAACCATTCTTGTGCATACAATAGGTGTGTTTGTGTCATTGTATGAAAATTTAGGTCATTTTCGTCCTCCCTTGACTTATTATTGTCCAATTAGGGTTTTTAACCAATCTTGTGCATACAATAGGTGTGTTTGTGTCAATGGATGAACATTTAGGTCATTTTCGTCCTCTCTTGGCTTATTCTTCCCCAATTAGGGTTTTTACCAAATCTTGTGCATCCAATAAGTACATTTGTGTCAATGGATGAACATTTAGGTCATTTTCGTCCT